>NC_091117.1:190137687-190417687 GCF_040183065.1 Periplaneta americana | reverse complement strand
ACAGAAGGTGATCATGCTGACTAATTTCCGATAGTACGCTCTGATATACCATGTGACACAGAAGGTGATCATGCTGACTAATTTCCGATAGTACGCTCTGATATACCATGTGACACAGAAGGTGATCATGCTGACTAATTTCCGATAGTACGCTCTGATATACCGTGTGGCACAGAAGGCGATCATGCTGACTAATTTCCGATAGTACGCTCTGATATACCGTGTGACACAGAAGGTGATCATGCTGACTAATTTCCGATAGTACGCTCTGATATACCGTGTACACAGAACCCAGTTGACAAATAGGAAACATGACTTTAATTGGTAATACAATTGTATACAGTATGTTCACTACTGCAAATGTTCAAAATATGCTCCATTTACTTGAAGACAGTGTCTACTCGATCCTGACATTCTTCTGTCATGCTTAAAAGTGTCGCAGGTAGAATGTGCTGGATAACATGGGTGATCCTTTCTTTCATATCATCTATAGATGTCAGCTATGTCTGAAAAACACGCTGTTTCAGAAATCCGCATGGAAAGAAATCAAGGAGTGTGAAATAGGTATTCTGGATCTTTGTCCTGACACAAACTTCATTATCAAACTCTATACTATCTTCAGCACTATCATCTGAATTTTCATCTATGTATAATTTGCATAATAGTGTTAGGATAGTTACGTAAGTTTTCATCCAGTGTTACTTTGTTAGATAAAACACACTTCTAAGAAAATTAATAAACTGCACTGGCAGAAAATGTTCTATTAATACTATTGATACGTAAATCTGACATACACTTACAAATATATCTCACAATAATATAGCTAAGCGTATAAGTTGCAACCTGTTATCACGACTGATTGCAACTGAAAGATGGAGACATAGCTGGAAGGAGGAGGGGCTCGCCTGGCAGGAAAAGTAGTGAGTATGAAATGTTTATAGCTCGCGCAAGGAACGATTACCGAAAAGCAGTGATGACGTCACCGTTTGTTTTGACGTGTGTATGTAGGCACGCCGAGGGGGCGAGAGGTGCGGGCCGATGGAAGTACTCTCTCTTCCAAGAAGATGAACAAATGAGGACATCGCTGTGGAAATAAAGAACGTAGCAAGAGAAAAATTCGAAGCTAATTAAACGCGCAACATATGTTTACGAATGAAATAATAATTCCCTGCGATACAAGACACGTATTCACATGCAATGGAACAAACTAAAGTCATAATGTAACTACCACAACGCAAGACTGATTCTATCGATGTCATTTCTCTTCCGACTGTACTCTTGAATATCATTCAAGCTATCTCGTGACCTTTCCTGTCGCCTGTTCTTCATTATGGCATTGTTTCATTCACATTTCTTCCGTCGGTATTCCCTGCTTGCGAGACCTATACCCATTTTGTTGTTATTTAGTCAACTCTCCGAAGACAGGTCTGAAGTTTACAAATTATACCAAAAAGGCACCACTTATGAGGCAACTAGGCCAGGAGATAATGAGGTAGGGTGGCCAGTTCCTTTCCCCATCCATTGCATAAATCGCCGACTAGCTACATAATTATTACACTAATCAGACTTCAGATGCATACAATCTTCCTCTGACACATATCATCAAGTGAGATGTACTGCCTGATAATAGATGTACATATCAGCCAGAACCTCAATCAGAGCATGTTTACCCATTATGCGTCAAAATTACGTAGATAGCATTCTAGGGTTAAACTCTGGTTAAAGCATGGATAGTAGTCTTTCGTCGTTAGATTGTTCTGCGTTGTTTAAGTAAGGTGGCGTCATGTTGATGGGAGTCCAGCCATGTTTATATCTAATACTTTTCAAGTCTTCAAAATGTTAAAATATAAACATAAGCAAGGAATAGTAGCGCCATAAAGGTAAACATGTATAAAAAGTAATAAATTTGGCCTTAAAATTTTAATAATGCAATTACTCTGCTTTTGTGAAAAGTTTGTAGGCGTATCTTAAATTTTTGCTGAAAAGCTTTTCATCGTATTTGTCAAAGAACGTGTCACAAACAACTGCATTAATCTCAGTGATACACAACGTATTATTTATCTCACGCTTTTCTTTTTATTTCTTACTTATGTATCTCTCTTCTATTTATCCTTCCCAATGTTTGACCTTATTCGCCCTCCTCATCCATTTCAACCTTACATATTTAACACAAGCATGCTGAGCAATCATTAAGTGGATATCAGGAACGATAACACAGAATATCATAACGAAAACAAAAAATAATATGTACCAACCAACGACCGTACCCTCTACGCAACATCAGAATTACGCCTCGCGCACCACTGACTGCATATATTTGCACACAGAGTAGTGTAATCAGTAAAAATGTCCATAAAAGTCTTCTAGGCAGGTTCGCAAAGCGAACGACAACCAGCCCATAACGGTACCAGTTCGCGGAGGAGTTGCGACGTTGGGAGACTTCAATGCCGGTGTACGCGAGGAGCCACGCGGAAACGAGGCGCATATCTCCGTTATATAAGGGATCGGAAAGGAAAGCGAATTTTTATCAAGTCTTTAATTTACTAATGCACTTCCTTCAGTGCTGCATACACTGCGTCAACAATAGGACCAATCATTTCAGGTACAGTAGTGTAGTACCTACTGAAAAATGAGCTGAATTAAATTGAAACAAAGTAAAAAAAAGAAACAAGATTATTTTTCAATGTATTCATTTTGCACGAAACGCAACAGTATAAAACAGTGGAAATCCAGAGTAAATAATAATTAAAACAAGAAGGCGTTTTACGATTTAAGGCAAACAATCTATCAGATTTGAAAATAACGACGTGCAACAACGTATGGTACAATCAGAATATTTATTACTGAAGCTTTACAAGCCATCGAGAATTTTTCCTGCAGATCAGATAATATTTTGCCAGAACACTCTATCAAAACAACCAATTTTCCAATCAATTATAGGCCTACCCATTATTTGCAAATGTTTTCTTATTATAGTCTATCTCACACGCACTCTTCCAAGTGATTTTCTTCCCGGAGGTTTTATTCTTTTGTGACTCTCCTAATATTTCTTTCTGATAGAGTTCTCATCACATGATCTATCTATTTAAATTTTCCAGCTTTTAATTGCATCTGGAGTCTTGTGTGAATTGGACCACGTTTTTCAGAAAGGAACCAACCCACATTGTACCTAAACTGAGAAAAATGCATTTTAAAGTTAAACGTGAGTGATAAATTCACGAGTAAATATAACTACATACTTATTGCTTTAACCAAAAACGTATTATACGAAGTAACTTTGTTTAAAATATGGATTATTGGAATTATTTAATTAATGAAAGGTTTAGAAATGAATGTTTTGATACAAAAACTAAAAAATGCACTTTAAAGTTAAACGTGAGTGACAAATTCACCAGTAAATATAACTACATACTTATTGCTTTAACTAAAAGCGTATTACACGAAGTATCTTTGTTTAAAATATGGATCCTTTGAATTATTTAATTATATTGAAAGGCTTATAAATAATATTTTGATACACAACTGAAGGCCAACGTGCACCGAGAATTGCGTACTGCAACAATACACCCCTTACCACAAAACAATAAACGAATAACGTATAGAAACATATATAATATAACGGATAGAAAAGGACAGATTTCTGCATGTTGTGCTTAATTGAAAGCTAAAAAAGAAATGTAAAATAAATAGAGGACGGCATCTGAAAGATTCTTGAATAATTTACTAATTTCAGTAATTCATTATTATTATTATTATTATTATTATTATTATTATTATTATTATTATTATTTTTATTATTGTAATAGTGATTTACATAGGATAAAAGATATAACGCATGTGAGGGTGCGAAGGTTTTCAAAAATTGATTTTTTAGACTTGGAATTAAATATCTGACAGTAAGAATTCCATCTGAAATGACAAAAAGGATTTCCAGTCTAGATAAATACAACGTCCATGTCCTGGTCATGATTGAAATCCAAAACTGTAGACTGCAGCTCAATCATCTGCACAGATTCCTGTATATGTAAAATTTCAGAATAAAATATTTCTTTTATGTGCTTCGTAGTGAATTGTGCGCAAGCAGAAGAAACTTAGCTGCCCTATATTTCAAGGCAGGCTTACAGTACAATACCAGCTATTGAAGAAAGTAGGTTCATTGCGCATATAAATGCTTCGTTTTTCACACGTCCTAAACACGTCCATCTCTTCAATTCGGTCCTACATGAAAAATTCTTTGGCTAAGTATATACCAAGGGCTGCCAGACAATAACCTCTTTCAAGAAAAGGCTAAACGATTTCTTACGGGAGCAGTCAAATTGAAGTTATAATTGTGATCGAGTTTAATAATTTAATTTAATTTAGGTATGACTAATTACTATTATTATTATTATTATTATTATTATTATTATTATTATCATTATTATTATTATTACATAATTATTTTATTGGTGTTGTGAAGATGAAAAGAATTGTCATTGTATTATATTAATTATGTATTATACTGTCTTGTATTGAAGTATTGTATTGCTTTGAATTGAATTGTATTGTATTAATAAAGCATTTTAGTAATTTTCTATCATACTGGTTGAGTGGAAGAGAAGGCCGAATGGCCTTAACTCTGCCAGTTAAAATAAACCATTATTATTATTATTATTATTATTATTATTATTATTATTATTATTATTATTATTATTATTATATACATACTCGTATTCGGCTACAAGCGGACTCGTGTTCAATTCCCGACAGCGAAACAGAAGTTTGTCTCCTTTCCGTAAATGTATGAACGAAGCAGAAGTCTGTCTCCTTGTCTTCTGCGATCTTGTACCAATGTGAATAAGATGAGGAAGTCCAACTGCTTTTGCATTAAACAATCCCCAGAAGAGATCTACAGCTCCATAAGGGGTGAAAGGAAATAATGATTTAATTGGTACTCACGATGAAATAGATAGAAGCCTCGTGTATAGGAAAGGAGCACAATTTGAAAGTATACCTTGTGTTGTAATTGTCTTATTTTCCATAATATAGATTTTGGCCGGAATTCCGTGAATTCTTTGTTAGAAGTTTCTGGATGTTTCTTGAAATGTATCTTGGTAATTTTACTTTCGTTAGCCTTGGCTAGTGCCTGCAAGGTCTCTGTAACGGTTGTCGCATACTCCGAGTTCGGCAGCGACTTGTTGCAGGAGCCATTTCCTCGTTCGAAAGACAAGGCGTCCAATCATGTCGAAGAGACACGATTATTTGTATATCATTCAACTAATCTTCTACCCTTCTATTCATCATTTATTCATCCGTCAACTCGTTCATCCATCCACTTATCGATTCATCAGTCCAACAATCCAATATTCGCGAAATTACGTTTGGTTTCTTAGATTTGACAATAAACACTCACTGGTGTGATTTCTACGGCATGGCATCGGCGACCCTGATACTCCACATACAGTCTGACATGACATGGACAAACATCCATAATCTATTATAGATTTATTAATTTGTCCTACAGAATAATATCTGTAATATTGACAATTAATATTTGAGGAGAAAAATTTGCTCCGGCACCCGGGATTGAACCCAGGTCCTTGGTTCTACGTCTGACCACTGAGCTACGCCGAATTGAATCCACAGCACCGGATCGAACCTTCCTCCTTCAATGTTTCCCTTTGTGGCCTGACACCAAGTTAGGCATATATGTTGACGTATATGTCCAATGTCAACTGTCATATTAGGAGTGCACTCAGTTGAGTGACTTGTTTGGCCGGGATTCCGCAGTTAAGTGCACAGTAATCTGTACAGACATATGCACTGCAGCTATGAGAATATTATAGATAACTTGGAGTCAGGCCACAAAGGAAAACATTGAAAGAGGAGGGTTCGATCCGGTGCTGTGGATTGAATTCGGCGTAGCTCAGTGGTCAGAGCGCTCGGTACTTAGAACCAAGGACCCGGGTTCGATCCCCGGCGCCGGAGCGAATTTTTCTCCTCAAATATTAATCCATAATTATAGATGGAACTGAAGCCCACGAACCTAGATTTCACGCAGTATTAATTTTTTGCTTTTGTTGCAGTCGCTGCCTGGGTAGATCGTTGGCAGAGGATTTATGACGACAGCGCATCCTAGTTCAAATCTCGGCGGCGGAGGGAGTGTTATTTGTGGAAGATAAACCCAATGTTGTGAGGGTTTCTCTCGGGTTTCTCTCGTTTTTTCCTCGTTATTCCACCAGCACTCTCCACAATTCTCCTTCCATTATTATGTCCGTCTCGAAAAATAAAGTACCTTCTGTATCTTTGTGATGCAAAATCGCCGTTCACCATTATAGTTCCTGTGGTTTGTCCAAAGAATGGTAGATGGATTATACACAGTGTTTCGCAACCTTCTTGACGATGAGGTCTCCCTGCCCCCATATTATTTTAGTGTGGTCCTCCGCCTTAAGCTGTAGAGTACAATGTACAGGGACATCATTTTATTTTATCTTAAATTTTTATTGTACCTGAGTTTTTGAATGTACTTCACTCCCACCCCTTCTACTAACGAAGTTCAACCGTCCTCCACACATATACAGTCATAGTAGCCTTACGCTCATAGTAAACAGTACGTTCCAAAAATATGTTCGCGTTTTCCAGTGATGAAAGAGCTTTCAATATTGAATCATTTTCGCACAGGTACTGTCGTCCATTTGCCTAAGTCGTATCTCGGTTTCCCCCACCAGCTATTATTCGCCAGCTAGTGGCTGGGCTGTCTTAGCTCTTTTCTGAGAACATTAATTTCTGTTAGGAATTGGACGTCTACGTAATATTATACAACTGTTTAAAATAACTTAAAGAAAAGGGCTTCGTTAAGTAATTAACTGTCACGTGATTTCCCCCCTTTCTATCACAAAACCACTTGGACGAACAGTAGATAGTATGTCTGAGTAATTTTATCTTTTCGGATCGGGCAGAAGCGAAGATTGAATTTACAGTACGTCAGGCACTCTTTTAAAGAGTAGGTACAGAATTATTTCAACATGAGTTACTAGTACGAAAGACGAAACTGGTAATTGAAATTAGGTACAATAGTCTACAGTGCGATAATATGCACATTAGAACTGAAGCCTGTATCGAAATGAACGGCCACCATTTAAAAAAAATGTGTTTAAATATCCATATTATGATTATTTTTCAATTTAACTTCATTCTCTATATTGTACGCCAATGTGCTGTATAATATACACTGCATAATGAATACGTCCACATACTCAGTTCGTGAGTAAATACACTCATTGTTAATACTGTACTGTATTTCGATTAAACAAAAACCTAATGAAAATGATTAAACTCAAAAGTGCAATATTTCCTAGTTTACGTAAATGGATGAACTACTTTTCTTCCATCCTATACCTAGTAAAGTGATTTGTTTGTATATTACGCAAGTATCATCGAACTCCAGTCGTGGAAGGGGGTAGCAAACGGCGTTGATCCAGAGGTATAGGCAAGTTAATATTAAAAATGTTAGTAAAAATAAAATAATGTCCCTGTAGAACTGTAGAACACAGCATGTGACAATTCTAGATTCCTTATTAGCAAGAGGGAAATTTTTATTTTTGTCGTAAGAAGGTGCTGAGATGTCGCTAAATCGATATTTAAGCAAAAGAAAAGTTAAAAGAAACTGTCGCCGAGAAACAGTTAAAGTCACCACCGACAAAACCGATAAATTGGCAACACTGCCTGAAGAGAAAAAGTCTATTTTCGAAACACCAGTGCCTGTTCCCTAATCTAGATCAATATTCACTTCCCTTGCACAGGGATTAGGTGTGTCTACTGCAGACCTGGGTGTTATTAACTCGATTGAGTCACTGCAGACTACCCCTTAACTCCCCACTTCACCTTCCCCTCCAGAGACAAGTTTCGGACCGATACGAGTACACAGGAAGGCAAGCATTGCTGAGTGACTGTGACATCACAGCTTTCGGCTCTCACTGGTCGCCTAAAATCCACCACTGATGCACCCTGACTGACTGCGTGTTTGTTTCTAAAGCGGAGTAAGCGAAAGGGACATAGGGCCGTGGTATCTCCTTTTCTTTTTCCTTCTCCATTACGCCCAGGGTTGGTCTACTGACTCGTGTCTTGCAAAAGGGATGGCCGCTACTTGTAGGACAGAAAGATCAAGGGACCTCCTTGAAATCGGTGGTATAAATTTGTAACATTAACGTAATAGGCGTGGTTTTCATCTCAGTGGAAGGAAAAGGTGTGTGACGCACGTCACTTCGCAATTGTCGTGTCAGACGTGGTGGCAGAGTTGTCTGTACCGTTGCGCAGATTGAATTCGGAACGGAGCGAGCGGTCTACTTTCCCTTTCACGCTGGCTAGGCAAAGGCTGTGTGGCACGCGACTAGCGTGACCCGGCCAGCAGCAGCTCGATCTGCTCGCGGCAGACTACCTACGAGATGGATTTTCTTTGCCATTATCACTTCACTATTGCTCTACTGTCGTTGACTAGATTATGTCGCTATAATTAAATACATGATAAAGAGTAACCAGTCACCAAAAGTCTAACACTGGAGCCTTGCCCATTGTCACATCGAAACTTCTTTGAAAGTTTGCACATGGGTATAAACTGTGAAGAAACCAAAGTTTCATTTCGGAAAACGTATTATTTGTCTTTCTTGTGTTAATTTTTATATTACCTTGTTAACACGTTTCGGCCTGCTATCAGCCATCTTCAGAACTGGTTGTTGCTAGTCTTGGCGCCTTTTTTTATGTTTCCTGTGTGGGTGTGTTTGTGTAGGGTAATGTGGAGTCAAAGAGTGTGTGTGTTCTGAAATTGAGTAGTGTGTTGAGAATGTCATTAGGATGTGTTTTTGTGTGTCTGTATATATAATTGTTTATACATCTCATTCATTTGTTTTCGCATCTTTTGTTTCATATCGTCCCCTGACAACCAGTATTTTTGTTACTATCAGTTGATTGTAGGATGAAAACACAGCTTATTTTGTGTAATTTCCTAAATTTAATCAATAAAGATGATTTATGTCCTCTCTTGAAGGGTAAATAAAAGGTAAAGGTATCCCCGTAACATGCCATGAAGGCACTTGGGGGACATGGAGGTAGAGCCCCATGCTTTCCATGACCTCGGCACTAGAATGAGGTGGTGTGGTCGGCACCACGCTCTGACCGCCTTTTACCCCCGGGAAAGACCCGGTACTCAATTTTATAGGAGGCTGAGTGAACCTCGGGGCCGTTCTGAAAGTTTGGCAACGAGAAAAATTCTCTTGAAGGGTAAATACCATTTTAAAATAATTTAATTCACAAACACAACTATTACATGAAATGCTCAATAAGTTTTTGTAGCTTTATTCTCTTCAGCTTTAATCAACAATAACAATAATCCTGGTTGCCAGGCGACGATAGAAAACAAAAGATGCGAAAACAAATTATGTGTATAAAAATTTAATGCTCTTTCATTATTTAAGTATAAAAATATAGGAGTGTCGTTTGAAATTTCAAAGTGGGGGTGGCTGGGGGTGGGATGAAATCTAAAATGCAATTAAACATGGTTTCAGACTTCCCCCTCAATATCTAAATTGACGTGTTTTTTGTTTAAATTGAATTCAATTTAAATAGCTATTTAGACTGGGAAGTTTTGAAATGAAAGCACTGTATAATACAGACATAGACCTATTGATGTAGTTCTTATGTCACAGTTTAATTGGATTAATGTCTACTATTAGGCTACTCGTGATATTGTGTCTTTATACAGAGTGATGCAAGAATCGCGTACCATAGAGATTTAGGTTGAACAGTTATAATTACTGTACCTGACATTTTTCTTTTTCTTTTTTTGCAGATACAGCGGCATTAGAAAAACATGGATAACAAGTTAACAAAGGATGAACGAGTCAGCATGGTGTTCGTTATGGGACACAGATGCTGCACAAAGATCAGTTGCACAGGAATTCAACAGACAGTATTCACATCGAGAGATCGAGCAGTCAACTGTAAGACGATTAGGCCTAACCAATCGCTTTAAAGAAACAGGAAGTGTTGGTGATAGCTCTCGAAGAACGCAACCGATCCGGAAACGTCGACAACAGTGTTGACACATCGTGTAAGCAGACCAAAAAAAAAAAAAAATCAACGAGGAAGTTAATAAAAAGGAGTGAGCCAAAGGTCACTTTTACGTATTCTTCTTACACATTCCTTTCATCCTTACAAAGTTCAACTTGCAAGGAGTGTCAAAGACCGTCGAATATAATTCTGTGAGTGGTTTTTGGACTACGGCAATCCATCCACATTCTTTAGCGATACACAGTCATTCGCAAAAAGCATATATTTAAACAATTTAAAGAGTTTTTTTGCAATAATAAGGCCGTTATTTATTTATTTATTTATTTATTTATTTATTTATTTATTTATTTATTTATTTATTTATTTATTTATTTATTTATTTATTTATTTATTTATTTATTTATTTATTTATTTATTTATTTATTTATTTGTTTATTTATTTATTTAGTTATTTATTTATTTATTTAAATCCACCACCAACAGAAGCAGGCTTCCAATTACAGGTGGCTTACAGAGATACATACACAAAATACATAATAAGAAAAAAAAACAAACAACAAAAACGAAAGGAAGAAAATAATAACGTTAATAGATGCTAGAATATAATATTGCAGTTAATATAGTGCCAAATGTCAATATAATGATGCAAAATTATTTCAAAATTAGAGTAAAAATATTTTAATACACTTCTTCATAATTTAAATATTTAAGGAAATACAATTCTTTTTAATATTGTATGAAATGTTTCAACTGTTAAACTGAAATCTAATTGAGAATCACAGTTTAAAGACAGAGAGTTGTAAGTATTACACATAACAAACAATGGAGAGTTCTTGAAGAAAACAGTTCTAGGAATGGGAATAAAAAAGGTTGCCTATGACGTAATTCTGTTTTTTTTACATTGAACTGAAGGAATTTAAGAAAATCGCAGTTATTCAATATACCGTTAACAGTTATCTTGTTGTTATTCGTCCGAACTCTAATAGATAACGATGGAAAACAATTGTTGGGATGTCACAGCAGAATCGGAGTATCCGAAGAAAACCCCCATGTTTCCTGATTACAAGCTTACCCAAGTGTCTGCGATCCTTCCGAAACGGAGAGAAACCTTCAAAAAGTCGTTAAGAATTATCTGAGCAAGTTGACGAGTTGCTCCTTGCCGACTGAGTAATTTGTAGAGCTTTCAAGACTTATTTCAGACTTACGGTTACTCAATAAAATATTTTTATCCCTTCCACATCCCTCAGTAATTGGCCCTTCTCGAGATCCAGCTAATGTGCTATGCTTTCCATTTTGAGCTTATCATAGAGGTTTAACTCTCAGCATTTGCACTTTGCTACACGACAATAAATGAGTACAAAAAAATTTATATGATTTGCTTCCCTCTCTCTATCGAGGAAGCGGACCTGAGCCATTGAGATGTCCTTCATGTACAGTATTTTTGCTTTGTTGCCTTTAAACCCAGCCTCAGGGGCTGGAATGCAATAACATGTTGGTATGACGCACGAGGACGGCCTCTCCTATACCCAAGGAAACAGCCACACACATTTCAAGAAATCAAAATAACAAGGTGATTTAGAAAATCGATCAAGCAAACGGGAATAGTAAATTGAATGTAATGTACACTCGTATGATGATGATGTTGATGATGATGATGATGATGATGAACATGATGATGATGATGATGCTGGTGGTGGTGGTGGTTTTGGTGGTGGTGATGATGATGATGATATAGCCCAGCTCAAAAATAAAGAAGACCTTAGGAAAGACTGATACTGATTTTTTTTTTTTTTTGTGGATAGCATGTAAATGCCTATTTACTTAAAAATTGCTTATGTGAATATTTATAGTTAAATGGTTGCAAAGTACTGACAAAAGTAAATAGCAAAACAGTATGTTACTTTTTCAATGATGGACTGGTTAAGGCCCGGTTACATAAACGTCGCTAACTGGAGCTCACTATCGATCAAAGATCAGGAAATTAACTGAATTCTATTTCTATTTACGTATATCGTATTACGTTGGTCTTAGTAAACTTGGTTTAGTGCTACCTAAAATAACGAAAATAAAAATGCCAGCCTGAAATATGAGGGAAAATGTTTTTAGCATGTGGATACATTGTTTGATATTCAATTATTGAATTACCTCATTAATGACAAGGAACATAGGCATATATATATATATATACCATAATGTATACATACCGTAATATACATTTTAAAACTCTTTTTTAAAACGAAAAGTTACATTTGTTCTGATCAAATTTCTGCACATTTAAAGGATAAAACTGAAAGTCTTCCATTCATTTATCATAATACATTGCTTTCTTAAATTGATTGAGCATATTGGGAATTAAATCAATGGCTTTCCCAAAACAGGGTATGAAATGTATCATATTAAAAAAAAATCATCTCGAAAAGGAAGCAAAAACGAGCAAAATTGTATTAAACCTTTTGTTTTAAATATCTCAAATAAATAGATTATGTTTAACATCAAACAAAAAGATGAGTGTTGGAAACAAATTGCTACCAACTATAATTCTACGAATATAATTGAAAAAGATTAGGAAAATCTGTAGTTGTGTTATGAAGAAATGTGAAGAAAGAATGATGCTGAAACTGATCAGGAAGTGGAAAAGGAATTAGTTGGATCACTGTCTGAGAATAAAGTGCGTACTTAAGGATACACTAGAACGAATGGTGAAAGGGAAAAGAGTTCGGGGCAGTAGAAGATATCAGATGATAGACGACATTAAGATCGTATGCAAATACTAAGAGGATAGCAGAAAATAGGATATATTGGAGAATGCTGGGCTTGCAGTGGAAGACCTGTCCTTGAACAGAAAACAATGATGAATGAATAAGGTACAGTAGTAGCAAAAAAAAAACCGGACCGACCCTTGTAGCTAATACAAAAGAATCCTGTGGTGTGTATTGTAGGTTTTTTTAGTAGGTTATTTTACGACGTTTTATCAACATCTTAGGTTATTTAGCGTCTGAATGAGATGAAGGTGATAATGCCGGTGAAATGAGTCCGGGGTCCAGCACCGAAAGTTACCCAGCATTTGCTCATATTGGGTTGAGGGAAAATCCCGGAAAAAAACCTCAACCAGGTACCTTGCCCCGACCGGGAATCGAACCCGGACCACCTGGTTTCGCGGCCAGACGCGCTAACCGTTACTCCGCAGGGTATGTACTGTATCAAACTATGGTAATTTCAATATGGATAGTGAAGCCAGATGTTTGTACTGCTATTTAGTGTAAAAATGCGCAGTTATCTTTGCCGAATAGAGATAGAAATGTAATATTGATGCCAGATGAAAAAAAAAAAAACTCGCAAAGTTTTTTCGTCTGTAAGTTTGAGGCACTGAAGGAAGCAAAAGACGGTAAGAATCGAACAAATCCAATAAATTTCATTGTTACAATTCATTATACAAGATGGATGTGTTTTGTGACTAGCAAGATCTGTGACTCTGAAATCAGCTACAAGGATCGGTCCGGTTTTTTTTTTATTTGCCACTACTGTACAATACTTCAAATTTTTTCTGCATAAAAAAGAGAGAGAGCGGGTGAAATACGTCGGATAATCCCCCAGTGTTTAGTGGGGTGATGGATAATCGGGGTTCTACTCTAGTATTAATAGTGATATGAGTTCAGTTGCAATAGTATCCGTTATATTTATTAAGAGTAGCATTCGTTGCAATCGTAGCAGTAGATCTATGAGCACGCTAATTAGATCATATGGAGAAAGTATTGCAGAGATTGCATCGTACATAGATGAACCACAAGCATAACTACGATAACGGAGATGTCGCAAGCAGTACAAATGTGCGTGCATTCGTTACGGACGGCCGTTGAACCGGAAGTCGATCCAGATCTGTCAATCAGCGGACACTCGAGGGTTTGACACCCATCAAAGTGAAACGTCTTATCGCACCCTAATCCCTGAATCTAGAAAGTCTTCGAACTTTCTCACAACAATCACGGTTCGCAGCGTTTCTGTCAATTTGGCGATGACAGCATAGCAGCGAAAACATGAGACAAATAATATCAAATCATTTTTTATACTTTATCTTCATTTATGTCAGCCTCTGTGATACATAACAATCTGCGCCGGACTCTTACAAGGACCGCTGTGTCTCTCACCTCTCACTAAGACAGCCGTGAAAGTCTTAGGTTTGTTCACACCCATAAGCAAGGGGATGAACGAGTGTGCAAGAAGACAAAAGATGAACACCATGAACATGATGGACAAGATAATGAAATTTATTATGAATATGACTGATATAATGATAGGCTATGCATGCTGACCTATGGCGTTGGCAGGATGCATATGATTATAAATAAAGACCGTTTTCTTAGTCCTACAACATTGGATTGAGTATAAGTATGCACTGGGTATACATTACGTCACGTGTCCTTCAGTAGACACCCTGCTCACAAACACAAGTAACGCGCACATGGTCACTCTACAACAGATTCCTTACTCCTAAACAAGTACAGTGTACTTCAGTTTAGCAATGTTTTTGAAGTTAAATTTTACAGCAAAGACTATAGGTTTAAACATTTCATTCAGGGCTGTACCTGTGTTACAGTTGTACCGGTGTTAAAGTTAAAATTTTACAACAAAGATCACCGTAATATGGACTTAAACATTGCATTAAGAGCGGTACCTATGACACAGTAACATTGTAAGTTAAAATTTTACATCAAAGATAATAATCTTTGGCTGTAATAAAGGCTTAAACATGTTAAGAGTAGTGCCTCTGATACAGTAACATTGTAAGTTAAAATGTTACATAAAAATTCTAGTATAGGCTTAAGTGAATCCGATAGTGATTAAGGGTCAAATATGCTAATTGTTATTTTGTTTTAAAAAAAAAAGTACAAAAGTTCCTCTTTGAAACAATATAAATATTGTGGGGAGTATTTCTGCAGATAAGCCCTTTAAATTTGACGGTGCATGTGAGTCATACATTCTTCTTCTTCTTTTTTAATGCAGTTTTCCATAACATGACATTTTTCAAACTGAATTGCATTTTTCTCTGAAACTACTGAATCAATTTACATGAAATTTTTACAATGTTTTCTGCAACCTGTATTCTACATAGTAGACCTAAGGATTTAAGAATATCATATACATAACACGAGAAAAAATATATGCGTTGAAAAAAAATTTAAAAAAAATGTTAAACGAAATTCAATATTTTTTCTGTTTCACTAGGAGTGAAACATTTAACTAAATTTTGCTTTAGAATTTAGAATATACATTACTACATAACTTAAAAAATACAAGGTATAGAAGTGAAGATTGTAACAAGTAATGTGCACCTGAAGAATGAAGTACACTTAGAAAAGTGAGAAAATAAGTTATCAGTTAGGACCTTTCTTTTGCACTTAGATACGAAACTAATTAGGTGTCTTTTACACCACTGAATTCAGAATGATTTGTTGTATAAGCATGGGAATTTTTATTCCACTCTGAGCACTAAAAGTCTAGAAATATTGAACTAAACTTTTGTACTGAATTTTTTTAATCGCACAGGCATCACTACCCACTCCCCTTAAACATTTCATTAAGAGTAAAAGGTAAAGGTATCCCCGTAACATGCCATGAAGGCACTTGGGGGGCATGGAGGTAGAGTCCCATGCTTTCCATGACCTCGGCACTAGAATGAGGTGGTGTGGTCGGCACCACGCTCTGACCGCCTTTTACCCCCGGGAAGGACCCGGTACTCAATTTTGTAGGAGGCTGAGTGAACCTCGAGGCCGTTCTGAAAGTTTGGCAACGAGAAAAAATCCTGTCACCACCTGGGATCGAACCCCGGACCTTCCAGTCCGTAGCCAGCTGCTCTACCAACTGAGCTGTCTGTGAAACAGTAACATTTTAAGTTAAAAGTTTATAGCAAAGACTATGTTTACCGTTTTGTAATACACAACACAGTCCCGTCCTTGATACGGGAGTAATCTACGTACAGCACCACTCGTCACTACTCTTCGTCAAGTCATTTGACTCATTGCACAAATTCCGTACTCACTTAACTTCAAAGAGTAGTGGTCTCTAGTTATAAATGTAATACTGAACGTCGATGGAGCACTATACGTGTTGGTTCTTAAGACGGAGATGCGGAAGTCCAGAGTTGATTTGTAGTGGAAAAAAGATGGTATTTTGGGCAGTTTTCCTCCTTGCATGCGCCCATTTCCGTATTAATAATCACAATCATTACTAAGGCTCAGATTTCTATGACATGTCATATATTTATGTCGATCTCTTACATGCGGCATTGAACATGTTGATTAACATCATGGAAATGAGTATGATTGTGAATATGATAATGAATGTCATGGACAAGATTATACATACGACAATGGATATGTCAAACATTAGGAATATAGTAATAGATATGTGTGTGATTATGAATATTAAAATGAACGTCATTACCAAGATCAGGCATATAACAATGAATGTCATTACCAAGATCAGGCGTATGAGAATGAAGATGATGAATATCGTTATGAATATAATCATGGCTATGAGTATGATTGTGAATATGGGTGAACATGATTAATATAATTGTAAATATGAAGATTAGCATGCTGCACGATTATGAGACGATAAGAATGATGGTAATTAGGATGAAATTGTGATAATGGTGATAATCATTGTAAAAATGATAACAAATTAATATGCCTATTAACCGAATATGATGTGTAGAACAGCGAAATTACGGGTAGTGGTTTATACAGTTTCAGTGGATGTCCTATTTATTACACTTGTCAATCACTCCGTTCTTTTGTGGGCAGATCTGTAGACAGCCATACATCTAAATCACTTTCTGATTCCTTATCATATTACATTAATTAGAGCCTCCTCGTTCGTCTTGGTCACGTGTGGGTGGCGTGGAGGTGGACTTGCGCTTGATGCCGAGGTGTAGATGGGAGGATAATATTAAAATGGATTTGGGGGAGGTGGGATTTTATACTAGTTGTTGTTTAGTCAACTGTCCGAAGACAGATCTGTACCTCACAAGTGATACCAAGAAGGCACTACTTATGAGGCAACTAAGCCAGGAAATAATGGATTAATCTTGCTTAGGATAGGAACCGATGGTGGGCTTATGTGATGGCGGCAATAAGCCTCTTGGTTCCTTAAAAGTAATTTATTTATTTATTTATTTATTTATTTATTTATTTATTTATCTATTTAATTAATTAATTTATTTATTTTGCTAATAATTGTAACATAAAATATAATAATAACAGAAAAACTTTAGCTTTGTAACTAAGTACTTATTTTACCACAGGTATTATTTTTCTTCTTTAATTTTATACTGTACATTATCTATATTCTTAATCTTTATTCTATTCATGTATTCTTTAATATGTTGTTCGTACTTATGTTATTTATTATTTTATTATATTGTGTTTAATTTTGTTCCCTTGCTCTTCTAAGTTACACCCCTTTTCCAACTCTTCTTTCTTTCTATTCCCGTCTCTGATGTTCTTGTTGTTACCATAGGCCTACCAGCCGCTGGATCAGAGATTGCTGTTTCAAATCAGATGAGAGTAACAGGTTTTAAAAAGCTATATATAATTGTTTGCATCGCTCTCTTCGTGAGAGTCGGTCTTGCTGCACAGTCGGTGGAATGCTGGCCTTCTGTGCCCGAGGTTACAGGTTCGACCCCAGCACATGTCGATGGCATTTAAGTGTGCTTAAATGCGACAGGCTCATATCAGTAGGTTTACTGGCATGTAAAAGAACTCCTGCGGGACAAAATTCAGGCACACCGGCAACGCTGATACAGACATGGACAAATTATTAGACTAAAACGTTTTTCTTGGAAACATAATATAATTCGTCATATCAACTATTAGTATAATTCACAGAGTCTCTATTGCTGTAAATATGACTGTTTACATCTTCTGGTATATTTTTCAAATGGTTAAGTATATTTTTTCTGGCTATGTTGGTACTATTGGTGTTTTAATTATATACTGCAGAAAATATTCTTCCATGGCCTGCAAGAAGACCGGACATGAACGAAATTGAAAATCTGTGATCTATACTGAAGAAGAAAGTGAACAAAAAGAGGCTTACAACAAAACATGAACTCATTTAAGCATTGTCTGATATCTGGCTAAATGATGCTGATATTCAAAGAAAGTGCCAAACTTTGGTTTTCGGCACCCCTGACAAAATCAACGTGTTAATAAAGAATAAGGGAATGTTCACAAAATATTAGTAACATCCAGACTCAATTTTCTGTTCATTATATCTGTGCAAAATACATTTTTGTTCATTATTTCTACCGATAAATACAGCTTCGTTGCATAGGGCCAATGTAATTAATTTAGTCTAATAATTTTCCATGTCTGTATAACATCAGCAGTTGCGAGCGTCGTTAAATAAAACATAATTTAATTTATCTTCGAGAGAAAAATAAAGCTAGTAGAAAAGAACTCTGTTAAGGATAATGGGCTCCAGGAAAAAATTTGTCGGGCAATTCTTGCCCATTTGAATTTCGACGCTAAATAACCTCTGGAGTTGAAAGCGTCGTTAAATAAAGTGGTGCTATCTTCTTTCGTTCTTCCTTCTTAATTGACCAATTTATTTTAATTTGAGCAAATATTCAAGACCGGCGAGATACTGCAGATATGAATTGGGCAGCAAAAAAAAGTTATATTTTCTCACAAAATGAAATATCTTAAAACAGTGGCAATGTCCTTAAGCTTAGAACAGTAGTGCAGGCTGTCCTGTGGTGACTACAAGGCGTTAACGGACTGGAATTGGAACAAACATTCCAGCCAGCAATAGAAAGTGAGGACAATCGATTTGCTGCGACCATGAACTGTAAACATGTCTGTCTGTGCCAGAGGAGACAGTTTCACTTATCTATTTGCTCCTTTGTTTAATATATTACTTCTTCTATTATTCGTTCATATGCTCTTGTATTGGTTCTGATTAGTATGAGTTGTTGAATGTCAAACGCTAACGATTGCCCAAAATGTTATTTTCATTTTATCAATCTTGTAATCTTTGGCAAATAATGCCATCTCGATTGTCAAGTTCAGAAAAATATGACTCGAATACTGTTTACCAAAAATTAATAATGAAAATTATTTTGTGCGAGATCGTGCATATTTGCTTGGTTTCCGCACAAAACCAATCCACGGAAAGTCTAAAATTCCACATTCAGTATTCCCAACCTAACACACATAACAATTTCCCTCTTCTTACCGCTTAAGTGGCATATTGATTTTACTGCTTTAGGCTTTTAACATATTATTTTTAGAGAAGTTCAATATAGTAATAATTATAAATTGGAAACTTACTACTGCAATTTCACCTAAATTGCACTGTTAATTATTGTTTTTAAATATTTGCAAAAATTAAGTAAACTCTACAACTCCACTAAAGTTACTGCATTCGTGATGCAAGTAACATTAAGGAAGCCGTGAAAAAATCAACAAGATTCCAGACTCATCAGAGACTGGGGGAAAAAAAGACAGACGTATATCACGGTCTGCTGGAATATAGTAAACACAGAAAACATTTTAAAGCAACAATGTTGAAGATAGATATTTTTGTTTTGCAAATTTGCCGTCATTGAACAGAAACCAAGATGGAGATTTCATTGCAACTAATTAGAAATTCCTCTTTCAGGTATGTAATAAACGATCTTCGCACAAAATAATGTACGATACACGAGCGGTATGTTTTCTTTCAATTCTCGGAAATTAGAAAAGCTCAACTACGTTTCGCTTTTTCAAACTTTTCCTCGAACATGAAAACTTCAACATACCGCTCTTGTAACGCATATTACTATGTTTCATAATGATAGACACTCTATGAAAGAGTCAGACAAAATCATCGTATTAACATTTCTCGCCAGTATTCAACAAAAAGTAGGGTATGTTTTGGTAATTTGAGTATAAGTTTAGAGACCCATAACCTGATACCACGATAAAAATTGCCCCGTAAGTTTTTTATATGTTAGCACCTTCTATAATGATTCTATTGCAATTTCGTATGTTGGCCTCTCCTTATCATAATAATAACCTTAAATTTAACTGTATTCTATTTACCCCGTGGATGGGGAAATTTGGGTAAAATGTGCATTATTGAAGTAAAACATGCTTTAAAGTTCTTATAAAATCAAATTATCCTAACCACAGGTTAAAACACATTTACAGTGTGACGGAAATTTAATCAGTTAATTTTGCACGTTATTACACAAAGGAAGCATTTTTCGAGGAAATGACAAAGGAATATTTTTTTCTGCTTGTTCTTCGCATCTTACTACATATACGTCTCAATATCCAATAGTTTTACCATAAATGAGAGTCAAACTCAGACACAAATTATTTTTTTTCGGCTAAACCGTTATTCAAACAACAAAATGACATTTGACTTTTTGGTTACTTACACTCTAAAGATTCTGTTCTTAAAACTAATGCAGTTATAGGGTAAACTAGAGTCTGTTGGACAGTCGGGCATGTTGGACACTCTGTACTTTAACGTGTTACCTCGCCACTTGTGGGCACCACATTCTGCTAGAAGTCAATGACGGAAGTAGCCACGAGTGGGGCTACTTCCGTCATTAACTTCTAGCAGAATGTGGTGCCCACAAGTGGCGAGGTAACACGTTAAAGTACAGAGTGTCCAACATGCCCGACTGTCCAACAGACCCTAGTTTACCCTACTCCTTTCACTCTGTATAGGCCTATTTTTTTTAACACTTTATGTATTATTTTTATATTTATATTTATTTTAATTTGTTTATATCCGTTCATTTGTGTTGTCTTTATTTCTTTTCGTTCATATATCTGTACTCATACATTTTACTCCTGTAATATTCATAGTTTTGTGTATTTTGTATTCATTATTCAATATTTATTAATTATTTGTTATTTATTATTCTACTCTTTCTCTACTACGTTATAATTCACGTCACCAGCGTAACTCTGGTGGAAGCTTGTTCACCTACTGATCAGGAGTTGCTCTCGAGAGCAACGTGAGAGCGTGGAATTTATTCTTGCTTGAGCTGATTACCTGGTTGGGATTTTTCTGTGGTTTTCTCCAATTGCAAGGCGAATGTCAAGTAATCTCATGATGCAGCCAATCAATATAGCATCGTTAAATAACTGAAGTAAAAAGATATAAACCATTTCTCTCCACTGTACATCTTATTTTATGCAGTCATTACTACATTCAAAGCTCATTTCATAACTCGCCGTTAGCCTAAAAGCTGTCCTCTGCGGTAGCTGAGTGGTCAGATCTTCAGCCTGTCACGCAGGGTTCGAGTCCCGGTCAGGCCTGGAATTTTTCATTTGAAATGAAAATCCATAATGACACTTGTGGCGGACAAGATAATTCGGTTTTTTCTCGCAGTTCTCCCGTTTCTCTACATTTGGCATCTACATCATTCCGTCAATATTTCTCCGTTCCGTCATCATTCCATAACATTCCCTGAACGCCGGCTGGCGGAGCACGGAGAGGGCTGACCTAGGAGCGAGCGAGATTGCCTTCTCAGAACCTGAGCGAACCTTAGTGTAGGCAGCCGGTGTGTATTTGGAATGCGCCTACCTCGAGGGTTAGCGCAATACATCTGAAATTCTATTCTATTCCATAGCCTAGTAAACTAATGCGTCCACTTAACAAGCCGGAGGCGAGGGTTCAAATCCCAGCAACTTCGAATGGAATCCGCAGAGCAAAAGCTGTTGGTGGGTTTCTATTTCCATAAGAAAAGCGACGAAGACCGAAATACCGGCGAACTCCAGTCATACAGGGTTGCTCTCCGTCACAAATTCCACGGGTTTGAAGCCGACAGCCAGTAGGCGAAAGGCGCAAATGGAGCTCAAGGACAAGTTACTTTTCGTTTTTCGCAGTAAAAGTCGAACTCCACTTACATAATTTTGGAAACCGCTAGCCTCATTCTGCAGCCCACTTCAGCTTTCACTGCTCTGGACGACGGATTCAATCTCTGACCTCTCAATGGCGGGAACAAAAAACTCACGTAACGACTGTCTATTACACTCTGGCTTTCTACGCTGCAACGACACACTTCACACCCCGCCCTCTGCACACGGAGGACTTCCATATGCTTTTTGTGACGATCTTGCAATAGATCACGACCGCTTCCAGAATATCTTCCTATTCTTTCATTGGTGTTGAGTGACTGCTGCAATTGCAGAAGTCGACCATCATCATCGTCGTCGAGATCACCATCATCCCTTGCTGTCACCAAGTAATTAGGTCAGTGATATTTTGCTGTTTCCGTCCAGTTAGCACGGTAATTTAGCACAAATGTCGTTATACGATCATATCTCAGTTTGCGTAAAATTCACGAATTTCTTATAATACGTATTATCCGAAAGTGTAAGATCAGTGTTCTTCCTCGTGAACGTCATTTTTCTGTTCTTTTTTCCTATCTTTCTTTTTTCTTCTTTTTTCCTATCTTTCTTTTTTTCTTCTTTTTTCCTTTCGTTCTTTCTTTCTTCCTTTCGTTATTTCTTTCTTCATTTTGTTCTTTCTTTCTTTCTTTCTTTCTTCATTTCGTTATTTCTTTCTTCCTTTCGTTCCTTGGTTTTTTTCATTTCGCTCTTCCTTTCTTCCTTTCGTTTTTTCTTTCTTCATTTCGTTCTTCCTTTCTTCCTTTCGTTCTTTCTTTCTTCCTTTCGTTCGTTCTTTCTTCCTTTCGTTCTTTCTTTCTTCCTTTCGTTCTTCCTTTCTTTCTTCGTTTCGTTATTTCTTTCTTCATTTCGTTATTTCTTTCTTCTTTTCGTTCTTTCTTTCTTCCTTTTGTTATTTATTTCTTCTTTTCGTTATTTCTTTCTTTATTGCGTTATTTTTTTTCTTTCTTTCGTTCTTTCTTTTTCATTTCGTTATTTCCTTCTTCCTTTCTTTCTTTCTTCATTTCGTTATTTCTTTCTTCCTTTCGTTCTTTCTTTCTTCGTTTCGTTCTTTCTTTCTTCATGTCGTTAGTAACAATAACAGGCATAATTAAATGATTTCACCAATATAACCAAGAACTGTTAATAATTTGTATAACTATTATATTATTAACAATAATTCAATGATGACGAGATATTGTACGAGAAGGTACTTACCAGGGATTACATACTAAGATAGTAACAAAAGGCTTACGATGAGGTATAATCCTTTTTTCTTTCTTTCTTTCTTTCTTTCTTTCTTCGTTTCGTTATTTCTTTCTTCGTTTCGTTATTTCTTTCTTCCTTCCTTTCGTTCTTTCTTTCTTTCTTCGTTTCGTTATTTCTTTCTTCATTTCGTTATTTCTTTCTTCTTTTCGTTCTTTCTTCCTTTCGTTATTTCTTTCTTCTTTTCGTTATTTCTTTCTTCATTTCGTTATTTCTTTCTTTATTTCGTAATTTTTTCTTTCTTTCGTTCTTTCTTTCTTCATTTCGTTATTTCCTTCTTCCTTTCGTTATTTCTTTCTTTATTTCGTAATTTTTTCTTTCTTTCGTTCTTTCTTTCTTCATTTCGTTATTTCTTTCTTCTTTTCGTTATTTCTTTCTTCTTTTCGTTATTTCTTTCTTCTTTTCGTTATTTCTTTCTTCATTTCGTTATTTCTTTCTTTATTTCGTATTTTTTTCTTTCTTTCTTCATTTCGTTATTTCCTTCTTCCTTTCGTTATTTCTTTCTTTATTTCGTAATTTTTTCTTTCTTTCGTTCTTTCTTTCTTCCTTTCGTTCTTTCTTTCTTCCTTTCGTTCTTTCTTTCTTCCTTTCGTTCTTTCTTTCTGTCTTTCTTCGTTTTGTTCTTTCTTTCTTCATTTCGTTATTTCTTTCTTCTTTTTGTTATTTCTTTCCTCTTTCCGTTCTTTCTTTCTTTCTTTTTTCTTTCTTTTTTCTTTCTTTCTTTCTCTCCCTTTAATTTATAAACTTACTTTGTTTCATTTTAAATTATTCATATCTCATTTCCATTGCGTATTTAGGGATAATTATTTAATATAGCACATAAAGTAGTCTACTGCTTTATTTTATAATCCTATTGTATTTATTTTATAATGTCACTGATGTTGCAATAACTAATGATTTCAAAATGATACAAAACAAAATGACGCTTGGAGCTCTCGATTGAGAGGCTTTCTTTTATTTAGCTCAAAACTGACGGAACATCTTTACCTAATTACAAAATCTTCGACGACAAGATGATTAACCCTTAGAATACAACAGGTTAATAGGCTATATGCTATTACTTTAATAGAACAATAGAAAAAAAATGGTAGGAAAATTAAAATTTCACAATACTATAATATTGTACAACATATAAAATATGGACATTGCGATAGTTGTTTTCTTTACAGTCCGACACGGTTTAATAAACTAGTGTGAGAAATGAAGTTTTGCAAATTTAAGGGTTAAAAAATGTTTTAGATATGATGCAATGAGCATGAAACATTACCCCACGTACTAGGTTTTTGCCCTCAGGGCGAATTACTGCGAATTGACAGATATAACACAGTCCGCTCAATAACTGCTAACAGATTAAGGGAACATGGTGAGTACGAAGTATATGAGGAAGTTCAATGTCTTTCTACGGAAGGATCTACACGGCGTGCTGACATCATAATAATTGACCGAGATAAAAAAAAACTGGTCTCATTCTTGACCCCACTGAAGGTTCGAAATTAATGAAGATCAACCAAAGCAGGCACATGAAGAGAAACGTGCTATTTACCTTCCATGCTGTGATGATCTCAGTCATAAATATAATATTCAAGATTGGAATGTCATTGGACTTATGTTTGGTGCGCGAGGAACAATTCCCAAATTTACATTGGAGATCCTCAGAAAATTAAAGGTTCCCGAAAAGACTCTTCAGACAATTGCATCAACCATTTTAAAATCTTCATTGGACATCATCAATCACCATCTCTATTCATCTTTATAATATTCAATGTATATTATTTATTTTCAATAAATTTTTATCGTTTTGATAGCCACCACATCTTGTCGCAGAATATTCTTTTTTAAAATTTCATTATGTATTTTTTTAATTAATTTACATTTTCTTTTTTGTTCATTTGAATTGATTAGGATGCCGATATTATAAATCCAAGATTTGAACGGCCATCATTTCGATTTGATTGAGCTCAAATTTCAATTCTGATGAAGAACTGAACGTGTTGTATCTTTAGACTTTTGTTCTTGGTTGTCCCACAGACATTCCAATGTCATCCTGACCACACGAGGATACGGAAAGATTATGGCAATAGTGCTTAGTTAATAGTATAGGATGGTGTTGAATTATGCACAAGGAAGCACTGTGGTAAATGATGACTGAAAATGAAGAGTGGACGACGATTGACAAAGGCAGATGGATGAATGAATGGATGATATGTTAGAAGATATTCACATACGAGGTACATTGTTGTCATGTAAGAGCATATAAGTTACCGTACGTGACTTTACACGCAGAGCGCAGAGAGTTGTGTGGGTCGCGGACCACCTCATGTCACTGACTGGCATCGACTGCCAGGCAAGCAGCAGGTGCAAGAGGTATGCACGACGATCAGACACCGCTCATGCTAATCTGGCTTCTTAAGAAGAACATTGTCATAAAGAGCTTAGTTAAGATATCAGCTACATTCTCTTGTATCACCATTAGAAACTGTAACTATTTGCAACTCTCTTCGCTCAATTGGCAAAGTGGTTGTTATATCTAGTTAAGAAAAATATTAATAAAATAAACCAGTAGCATTTCTCACAAAATAAATGCATAGAAACATGCAGCTACCTCATAAATACTTGCAGTAAAAATTTAATCCAGATTGATTAATATTTGGCATAAGAAAGTTGGTGTTGAATCAACAAAAATGAACACAGGAAAATAGATTTGAAAATAAAATGAATATTTATGTAAATTAATATTCTCCTCCGCTACATTCATCTAGTAACTTTAGGAAGCCAACAAAAAGCTACTAGATTTGTAATCAGAAATTTTAAAAAAGAATTCTTCGATGAAAAACAATTTTGACAGCTCTTTAAATTCCACGCCCCCTTCCAGCCTTAATTTAAAAAGTGTAAACATACGAGTATTTGTAATCAGAATTGAGCTGAATCCATTTGGGGTATGAAAACATAAATTCTGAATAAGTGAAATAGCTAAAAAAAATTTGCAAAAATTTTAATAATTTTCAATGGAGTCTTCCCCTTAAGATATCAACTACATTCTCTTGTATTACAATTAGAACTGTAACTATTTGCAACTCTGTTCGCTCAATTGACAAAGTGGTTGTTATATCTAGTATTTCTCGTTACCAAAATAGATGCAGACGATTTACGTAGACGATAAATTTAAAAGAGGATTTAGTCATCCGTAACTGGTAAGGATTTTCTTCTAAACATTGTTCATATTAAAATATCAGACCAAATAAAAAAATGGATGATGATTTTATGCACAACTTAGGATCCTTCCCCCCCCCCTCCCTTGTACGACGGAGGGACCCGAAGGCTTACGTTGCAGCCTGGGGCTTATACTGTATGTGCTTACCACTCCTATTCCGTGAATGATTGGGTAGCCTTGTACAAGTATAGCACGCTACTCTGTGAACTTAACCCGGGCTATGGTATGGATGATGATGAATTGTGAATTAATTATGGCGAAATGAGTCCGAGGTCCAACGACGAAAGTTATCTAGCAATTCTCTTCAATTGGTTGAGGGAAAACCCCGGAAAAAACTCCAACCAGGTAACTTGTCCCAACCAGGATTTGAACCCGGACCCGTTCGTTCCACAGTCAGACGTCTTACCGTTACTCCATAGCGGTGAACAATTAGAACCCTTACAAATAGCTTCTCCAATACTTCTAAAATGAGTATTCAATTATAAAAATAAAGGTTTTATAGGCTATGCCAATTTTCATCCATAAAGAACAAGGAACTGATGATTTCAACGCATGTATAAGACACGAACCTACAGATTCCACTAGATTTTGTTCCAAAGCATTCAAAAATTATTTTATGATAGTAGGGCGTGAGGGCGTCACGCAGAAATAATTATTACGTTTATTATAAATGAACAGAACGAAAAACATACCTCAGTATTACGATGGCCCAGAACCAGACTGAAACAATTTGGAATAGCTTCATAGCAACTTTATGGAGAGGAGCATTTACAGTTTTGTTCGATTCATACATGCAGACAAGAACTGGAACACAATGAAACATAGATTTCTTTCTTATAAAAAGTTGGACTTATAACAGTCTGGTTCTCAGCCATCGATTAGTAAGATTTTCCCACTTGCTACTTTTATGATTAAAATGAATGGAAAGGTGATAGAGTGGAAATAAGATTATTCTAAGAAAGTCGGAACCAATGCTGACTGCGTCCACCACGAATTCCAGTTGATATCGTTGCAATGTTTAACCATTCGGCTGTAATGTGACAGTGGGTGAACTACTGGAACTGAAACAGGAAGTGACCGCGCAGACTCGGGTTCAGAGCGCGCCACGCTCCACTTTCATTAATGTTGGCAAATAAGTAGAATCGACTGCAGAGACACGCCTCACTCTCGCTGGACCGTCACCCGCGACCCCAATCACGGTAACGAGCAATCATGCAGACACCAGTACCACAAGTAGGTGTGGATACGTTTATTAACATCATCATCATATCATCAGTAGTCATTTTGAGACAAAAAATAATTATTCCGACATCAGCAATTCCATAGCTTTTACATGAGAACCTTTTTTTAGCTCTGATTGAGGTTCTGGCCGATATCAACACCTGTTATCAGGCAGTACATCTCACTTGACGATAGTGTCAGAGGAAGAACAATAAGTGTTTGTATGCATCTGAAGTCAAGCTAGTGTAATATGTAGCTAATCGGCGATGTATGCAATGGAGGGAAAAGGAACTGATCACCGTACCCCAATATCTCCTGGCCCAGTTGCTTCATAACTGGTGCTATATTGGTACCACTTGTGAGGTTCAGACCTGTCTTCAGACAGTTGACTAAACGACAAACAACAACGTTTTAATTTGTAATTAAAAATGATGTAGGAAAAAGATTCGACTTCTTTGCGGAAGTTAATGAGTTCATCCATTACTTTGATCCTTCCGTTTGTAAAAGGGATGAATATTATGCATACGAGGTTTTCTGTGCTCTCATTTTTGTCAGGATATTATTGGTGGTGGTGGTGGTGGTGGTGGTGGTGGTCGTACTTGGAACAATCGCCAAAGTCTTCCCTCTGTAGTATCAGGTGCAAGGAAATAATGCCAAGAACATATCTCCTCACTACATTGCAGTAAGGAAGTAAGATATCCTATGTACATGACATAAGCATAGCATTCACAAAAATGCATACTTCATTTAGGTTTACGAAGGATATTTAAACTGAAGGAAGAATGGGAAAATTGGGTGACTTCAACGCACGTATAACACAGAAGAATTGATTTGCAAAACTAAAATAATAGATATTTAAAATAGAGAAATATTATTTTAGTAACGATCTTCCCTCCACCAGTCGAAGCAGATATGTAGTCATTTGTTGTTGGTAGTCGTAGGTTCTTCACTGGGCTCATGAAGGACCGCGGTGATTCGGAAAGGTAAAGAGATCATGTAGACGATATAGGGTAGTTTGGGGCGGCGCGCACGAATATCTGTAGCGCGGTGGGTCTTAGAGCATACACACCATCCCATCCCGGGTAGTAGAATGGGCCCACTCGAGCGGCTTGTATGAGAGGACAGTTCCAGTCACTGCCCTCCCCTAGAGGGGCACTAGTAGATAATAATGCATATAGGCTATATCAGACAATGCAAGAAGTAAACAGAGAAAAAATATTAGAAATAGCAGAGCAGCCCATAGGTCTATCAGAAAAGAGGACACGATGCAAAAGTGAAATATTCAGGAGATTCGAAAGTGGATAAAGAGAAGAACACAGAAATGAGGCGGACATCGAGAATTCCATACAAGAAAATTATAAGATCAC
Organism: Periplaneta americana; assembly: GCF_040183065.1. Lineage (NCBI taxonomy): Eukaryota > Metazoa > Arthropoda > Insecta > Blattodea > Blattidae > Periplaneta > Periplaneta americana. The sequence continues at coordinate 190,388,687 of NC_091117.1, read as the reverse complement.
CGAAAAAGAAGGAGAAGAAGGAGAAAAAGAAGAAGGAGGAGGAGAAGAAGAAGAAGAAGAAGAAGAAGAAGAAGAAGAAGGAGAAAAGAAAATTGAAAGAGTTATTTTCGTTTGCATCACATTATGCGTACAGGCCTGCACCTTTAAACGCTTGTTCCACTACAACTTCCAAAATAAATTAGTCTGCTAACAGGTCAGCAGTCTCATTCCAGCGTGCGAGAGATCTGACCCTTCACCGCCACGCGACAGGCATCAATATTTCAATCCCACGTCAGTGCTTGAGAAAGCTATCGCGTGACGCTTTTAAATAGTCGTTTGGATGGATAGATACCACATCGGGGAAGAATGATTCAAATTTTTGAACGATGTATGGAGAATTTAGTAAGGAGGAAGCTGACTTAATCCGTTCCCTTGTTATTATTCCACAAACCACTATTTTCACTATTCTTTCAAGACATATTCATACTGTACGACACTTCTCATTTCTACGTGAAAAGTCTATATTCGACCTACGGTTCCTAATAATAATGCACATACCTAAAATGTAAGCTAAATGTGCAAACTACAAAATATGTGACCACTTAAAGAAAGATAATGCATTCCAGGTCAGTTTGTCCACTTTACATTGTCCACAGTCATACAGTTCAACTTCATTTGATACACGGACATTTCGTCCACCTTTTTGTCCATAAAGTGTTCGTCCATTTCAAATATTGCCATTAATATCATAGGTCCACAAATATTTTGTCCATTTTCTTTGGTCCATTTTTTCTAAAGTCAATTTAAAATTTTGTCCATACTAAGTACAACACAAGTTGAACTGCAGTTAATAGAAAACAATTTCATCATTATTAATGTGCTTTCTTGTGGTTTCCATGATGGTGAAATCCAATAAAATCTATGTGCCAGAACTGTTAATGAAGAATCAAATTTATACAGTACACTTTCAAAGCACATAGCACATTTACTTCTTTCATCTAAAGACAATGATAAGATAGTTTAACTTATAATAATTACATACCGGTATATCAGTTCCACTCCTTCAGCAAAAATGGAGACCAATCGTAATATACAGGGTGATTCACGAGGATTTGCCGTCACTTACAGAGCTTATTTCCGAAGACTTTCTGACCAAAAAATATCATATAAACATTTGTCCAAATCTCAATATTTTCAAAGTTACACTAATTTGAAGTTGTTAATAAAATACATTTTTTCTTTACTTTTAAGGGTAAAAGAATATTACAAATAGAGAATTAACTATTCAGAAGTTTCATTTCTTTAATTAGCTAGTATTCTGAAGCTAACCTGTGTTGTGAATTGCTTTGTACAGATTTTGTTTTTCAATTTTTAACTAAAATGACATCATTCTTACGCACTTATCACAAAAATTGTTACAAATCATACGACTTTAGAAACTTGATTCTTTACAGTTTAATTATGCATCCTAATTTACAATCTTGAAGAATTTACAAGAGTGGTGTAATTTTTAACAACTGTTGTGATAAATACGTAACAAAATAATAATGGTATTTTACAAACTGTTTCAAATTAGTGTAACTCTGAAAATATTGAGATTAGGATAAATGTTTATATGACATTTTTTGCTCAGAATTTCTTTGGAAATAAACTCCGCAAGGAACGGTAAATCCTCATGAATCACCCTGTATGTAATGTCCGTTGTGTCACAAATAGGAATATATATGTATGTTCGTATTCATGTATTTAAGAAAGGTAAATACACACATGTTGGGAACAGAGCTGAAGTTGGTGCGAAAACCGTTGTACCAGGAATCAAAAGAGGGGCCGAACAACACCCAAATGAACCTTCCGCAGTCGTAATAAGGGAAGAAATTCAGACTATTGAACATCAGGAAACACTACTGAATTTTCCAGAAAGAAATTCATTATTACGTACTGTCAATAGAACACAAAATATGCTCAGTTTATATTTGCGTGCCATCAACTACAGATTAAAATTGTACAATACCGAAGAGAAGGATGAAGAGAAAAGTAGAAAATAATTAATATTACATTTTTGTTTCCTTAAAAAAATAAATTTGTAGGTAATTTCATTGTATAAGACTGAAATAAAGTAACCTAATAAATATATTAACCCTACAATGTGGACTAAGGAATATGAACTAAATATAGCTATGTAAAATGGACGAAAATGTCTGACAACATTTCAGTATGCTGGATGAAATCATACAGTGAATGATTCTTATAAATTGGCATAAGTAGGTGGACAAAATTGGTATGAACATAAAATTACTGTGGACTAAAATCTCAGCTGGACGAAAATTTATAATGGACGAAATGTCACTGGACAATTAGTCTGGAAATCAGAAAATGTTATAAAGAACCTTTCAGTTATTTTAATAAACATGTTATTAACAATAAGTTTGGTTATATTTATAATATGTATGATAAGCTGTCGTACGAACAAGACCTAAAACCTGTGAACTTAATTACGTTCCAAAAAATAGAGATGTTTCACGCAATTGAAGAGATTTCATTAATCCCCTGTCACTTTCATATTTAAGGCCTTTTAGTTCATTGTACCCGAATTCATACGGTTAATAATTTCGCGATCAGAATCTTATGCGACTGGAAACTGCAAAAACATCTATCCGCAACACAAGAAACTTTGTCGACGAGTAAGTGCTGCGAGAATATTGAGTAAAGCTTTCCATTCAGGATCCCCAGCTTTACATTCCTTCCCAAGGAAGTCATGCTAAAAATCTCATTGTCTGCGATCGGGTTTGAACCTGGCAACTTCGGTCTAATGGCAAGCACGACTATTATATCAACTGGCACCTAATACAAACTTCACGTCTGATCACACACAAGGAGAGAGAAGGGAAAGAGCTGTAGACAACCGTTACCACGGCTGCCTAGATCGTGAATGCTGTTATAACGAAATAATAGAGGGAAAATTAAATGTTGAATTTTCGTAACAAAAATGAAAAGCTTCACGATAATAGCAGTGAACGTATGTTATTTCAGTTTAATTAAAGGGAACGTGCACAAAGATTTAATTATAGACTGAGGCACTCTTCCCCAGCCGCATGTTTCTCAATGCACAGTTATTGATTTCAAATTGCGTAACAAAACAAATAAATCCTAACACAACGTCCTTGTGAAATACGCCTGCATGAAAACTTTTATTCTTTCATACGTTTCCAGTAACTGTAGTTTTAATAGGTAATATGACATCATAATCTATTAGTATTCATGCGTTTCATTGATTTAGAAAATATATTTGACAGAATTGAGTTAGAAAATGAGTTGAATTTATGTGACACAAATGCACACAGAAACATTTCATCTATATGATCAAATTTCATAATTTAATTTATAAAATAAACGTCACTGAGACTGAAAATTATAGCACAGAGAAAAATAACAATAAGAGTTAGACAGGATGACTCTAGAAATTATCTTCTGTTAATAATTAGGCCTATGGACAAAATTATGTGGGTAGATGTACAATAAATAATCTATCCAAAAAAACTTTTCCAAAAACAAAAAGTTATTACTTCTTTATTAAACTTTTTCAAATATCAGTATTTCCATTATTACCAACCTTATCGCTATCACCAAATTTCAATATTATTATTATATTAGTATTGTTATTATTATTATTATTATTATTATTATTATTATTATTATTATTATTATACCTATCACAGTAAAAAAACAGCTTGTTGCGAAACCTCAAAATAAGCCTCGGTATGACACTGATTCTCTGGCACGATCACAGCAATGAAGTAAGGTTATGAGATTCTTCACCTGACATAATTAGGAACATTAAATTCAGACGTTTGAGATGGGCAGAGCATGCAGCACGTATGGGCGAATCCAGCAACGCATACAGAGCGTTAGTTGGGAGGCCGAAGGGAATAAGACCTTTGTGGAGGCCGAGACATAGATGGGAGGATAATATTAAAATGGATTTGAGGGAGGTGGGATATGATGATAGAGACTGGATTAATCTTGCTCAGAATAGGGACCGATGGCGGGCTTATGTCAGGGCGGCAATAAACCTCCGGGTTTCTTGAAAGCCATTTGTAAGTAAGTAGGCCTATAAGTATTATTATTATTATTATTATTATTATTCCTGTATTAGGGATGCCATAAGCAGATGGATGGCAGAAGATTTGAGAAGAAATTTCTATTATTACAATTAGTTCAATGATCAATAATTTTCTGAAGCTGCACATTAAACACAAATCCAAACTCGCAATGGCTCAAGGACGTCGCAGAATCAGCAGCATAACATCGATCTGCGTCCCGTTATTCCAAAACAAGCAAACAGTTGTGAAACGCTGCCTCGCCTTCACTCAGGTTGAAAGAGCATTACATCAGTTCTGAGGGTGAAACACAAGACCTCTATGATCTGTCATATAATGCAAATACCGTATGCAAATAAAGTTGACGCCTATTTTTATTTCAAATGGTAGAAATTGAACAATTACAATAGTTACGATCCTAATCTACTACTTCTTTCCCGCTATCGACAGGTTGTGCTGTCCTTCATTAATGCTGGACAATTCATTAGATAATTTTTGGGAAAATCATCAATTGCGTGCAAGAAATATTTCTAGCTGTTTTCAGTGCATCAATTGCGAACAGCGATCAGTTTAGGAAGAGCATCAATTGCGCGCGGCGGTCAGTTTAGAAAGTGCATCAATTGCGCGCGGTAGTTATCTTATCTCAACATTTCCCTTACCATTTTACATAAACTTACTCGTAGAATTCTGCATAGCAGGATGGTTAAAAAAATTCTAGCCATTTTTCATTATAATATAGGTAATAACGCTCTTTAAAAAAGTGATCTCGATAATGTTCCTTCGCTTAGATTATATTTATTAATTAATTCTTCTATGTACTATTTATAATTTATTTAGTATTTGGAATTAATTCTAGGAACAATATCTCTGCCATTCATTTTAGTGTACGTGCTTGTTTGTGTCTGAATTACAGCGTTAAAACATTATAAATATGAGGATATGCACAGTTAAAATCAATCGAAAAAGTTTTATGAAACGCCTGCATGCATTTGTGGTTCTGAGGGAGGAAATGATGAATTTGGAGCTATGAAGTTAGTTACTAAGTAATTAGCAAAGTTTGTTGCAATTTAATTTATTGGTCTTCAACAAAAGCATCTTTGACTCTTCGGGGATAAGAAAATTTGGAACAAATATCAAGTGCAGCTATTTACCATTTTTCATTTTTGTTTTCTTTATACTTGGAAGAAATACCCAAATTCTGAAGCAACATGCGTATGAATATTCATGTATTTTCATGAAATATTCCGCGCGCAATTGATTACTTTTTAACTCTTCGTGCGCAATTGATGTACACCCATTTTTTTCCATCACTTCCTCTTGATCACACAATGGAAATACGTAAATTTGATTTGATGCCGACGCGATGATGACGTGCAAGGCGGTCATGTCCTGTGGTTAGCCGAATTGCGGTACAACTTCACTCTTGAGGAAGATGAAATGCTTCGTATGAGTTCGCCTCACTCTTTTCCTAACATTTTATTAGTATTTCAATGCGAATATTGTATTCTCAAAAGCAAATTATGGAATTTCATTCATGTTGTCATAAAGATGCGCTAAGATATTCCTAGGTAGTGAGACATTTGACCCACACAAAAATATGTTATTACAAAACCGTCGTCATGCTGACGTCATATGACGTAAGAAAAGAATAAAGTAAAAGCTAATGGCGAGAAAAATATAATGAAATAAGAAAGAAAAAAATTAATGGAAAAGAAAATATTATATTTCAGTAATGAAAATTTGACATGAGTACCGGTATCCTGTAATTACTAACGTCACTCGATAGAGGTGTAGAGGTACATTTCGGGCGGACTTTGAGCATCTCTAAGCACTGAAGTCCAAATAGGTTTTTTGTACAACCGTGATGGAATGAGATGCTTGCTGCACGGCTAACAAGCAAACATTCTGATAGGGACAGATAAAAAAGTTAATTTTTTTCTTTCACCATGTTGATAACGCCAAAAGAAATACTTATACAAATTTTGGCCACTCAACCGCAATTACGAGGGCTGTAAAAAAATAAGCTCGCCAGGGGGCTTTAACAGAAAGAAAACACAATTTCATTGGAAAAATTTATTGGAACAGACACAGCAATTGTTAAAACATTTTTTAACATATTGGCCACCGGAAATGAGATATTTTTCATATCATGGGATCGACAGAGAGGTGCAGACGGCTGTCAAACGCTGGTTCTGATCTCAAGCAGCTGACTTCTACGAGACAAATGTCTCAATTCCAGTGGGGGATGTGTTGACAAATAGAGCAATAATTTCTGTATCTGTTGCAATAAATTTTTCCATGCAATTGTGATTTTTTCTGTAAACGGCCACAGGGAATATCACTTTCTGGACGGCCTCGTAATTGCGGTCGAGTGGCAAAAATGTGTATAAGCACTTCTTTTGACATTATTAACATGGTGGAAGAAATAAATCTAACATTTTTATCTGTCTCCATCAGAATGTTTGCTTGTAAGCTGGCGCCTTCATTCGCCACACTACGTCTTCCTCTCCAGTCTTCAAACCAGTATACCACGCCTTTGGTGTTCGCCAATAATACCTCATATATCTCTATGAGTAGTCATGTCCCTTTCAAGGGGTGAGATCGAAGGGGGGGGGGCTCCGGTGCCTCTTGTGCAAATTAATGAGTCCTCTAGAATCTACCACCATTATCATTGGCAAACCGCCAGAAATAGTCATCGCAAACACAAGAGATGCCATATTTTTCGAGACGGAGATTTTAATGAAGGAGATTGTGATGAGTGTTGGTGGAATAACAAGGGATAAACGGACGAACCCAGAGAAAAATCCCCACAACCTTGGATATAGGTTAAATGGGTCCGTCTTCTTGCTTATCAAGTAATGTGTAGTCTCAATTATTAACTATGTCACATTTATTGATTGGATTAACGTTTTCGGCAATTGTTTGCCATCATCAGATCATAAGTGTCATATTGTACACACTGAATACTAATTACGAATATAAGTTGAGTGAAGTAATATTCGGGCAAACAAACATGATTACCACTTGACTAGATAAATGTTACATTATAATTAGATGTGCACTGACTCAGCTGTTTACATGAACAATGTTTTCATTTTAACATAAATGTTAAGATTGGACACAAATTAAATTATGACGTGAAATAATTACATATATTATTGAATGTGGAAGTACTGTGTTCCATCTAATGCATAAATTGAAACAAGCAGGTTACGAACATGCTTCATGCTAAATGATTACTATGTTTGAAAAATTCTGCTATTGAGAATTACATATACATACATATGTCAAATGATCACCCAATGGTATTGTATTTTATCATAAATGTTAAAATTGAATACAGAATGAAATGTGAAACAATTACATATGCTACTGACTCTTCATGTGGGAAGTACAGAGTGATTTATATAGAACTGACACATTTCTTTCATTAATTGTTTCAAAACGAATTGTGCTAGCGACAACTTATTATACCTAAAATGTAGAGGAATTTTGGGAGATTATTTACCTCTATAGCAAATGTTGTCCGGCGTTGTCAAATCCGGAGATCTCGGTGGCCACAGGTTCCTGGAAATTATTCGGTCGTCACATAACCGGATAAATGGAACCATGCTTCATCTGTGAACCATGTGATGGACAATATGGCAGGATTTTGCACAATGAACGTCTGAAACCAACGATAATAATTCAATTTTTATCCTTATCTGGTTCCTGTAGCTGATGAACAACCGTAACCCTATATGGCTTTAGGCTCTCTGACACATTGAGTAGGTGTACCCTGTCTCCTGCGACATACGTCTTAATGATTTTTTGGGTGACTGCTCCAGTCGTGCTCTTACGTCAACAACAACCGTGGGAAGCCTAGATGAACGATGCTTACCCTTTTCACTCACCAGAGATCCAGTTGTTTCCAATTTGTTTACCAGTCCCAGTATTGTGTTTCTTTTGGGAGGATTGCGAACACCAAATTCTCTCTGGTATGCCCTTTGAGTAGCTGTAATTGAATTCGTAATCCAGTATTGCTTCACAAGGAAGAGTCGTTGATTTAATGTGTACTGCATTTTCACGTTGACACAAAATGTCGAAAACAGCTGCCAACAATAGGAATAAAACATAAACATCTGCGCATCTAGTGACAAGGAATCGAAACTCCAGAACATTCTGCTGTTGGTTTCAGACGTTCATTGTGCAAAATCCTGCCATATTGTCCATCACGTGGTTCACAGATGAAGCATGGTTCCATTTATCCGGTTATGTGACGACCGAATAATTTCCAGGAACCTGTGGCCACCGAGATCTCCGGATTTGACAACGCCGGACAACATTTGCTATAGAGGTAAATAATCTCCTAAAATTCCTCTACATTTTAGGTATAATAAGTTGTCGCTAGCACAATTCGTTTTGAAACAATTAATAAAAGAAATGTGTCAGTTCTATATAAATCACTCTGTATTAGTTCCATATATTGCATATTTACTACGTATTGAGCTTCGTGACTGTATATACTGGACTGTGGTAATAGCTTGCAGTAGTAATTCCATCTAGTGGACGTTACCAAAAAAATTATTTTCGACAGTAGAGAACCTAGTAGTTGTTCTTTTCTATATGTTGTTATTTCATAACATGGGACTGGCCAATGTGATATTTATGTGGTCAGGGGTAGTAGGCAAAAGTCACAACCTTGGCTTTGTTCACCACAAATACACCTCGAACATTACTGACATTTAATCTCGGGTTCGCGGTCGTCCTAAGCCAGAGCTCTACCAACTGAGATACCAAGGCGGCAATGGGCGTTAACGAAAAGAATGGTTTCTTTCACAAAGTGTAACGCAATGAAAAGCAAGGTTAAAGCGAATAATGTTTGTGCTGTGTTGTAATGAAAGGAAAGACCCCACAAATGTTGAATGTACGACATTCCTTTATCTCTTCAGACCTTGAGAACACTGTAATAGCAATCGTACACGCAATGACGTCTTGGAAATTTTCTGTGATCAAGAGATTAGACTCTGTAAAACCATTTTGGCAATCGGTGAGCGTAGCAAAGCAACTAAGACCACAAAATTCAAGTTGACCTTGTAAGAATGACGTCTGATAGCAATTAGAACACGAATGACAGTCAGACATGCCAAATGGAAAGTGATCGCATAAGCCACATTTCCCATCCTCAAGGAAAGTGGGTTAAAGAAGACAAGTGTCACAAAACGCAGCTATCGCTCTCTGAGATCCAGCTAAATGCTGATTATCTCGTGTCTTTGTCCGAGATTGAATCCGCGTCCTTATGGCCTTCAATTAATACTAGCTAAATTACTTTGGCTCACATAGGGTCTAGTGCACAACAGTTGTGAGAAATATCTGCAAATCTTACATAGATTGAATATCAGATACTTTCTTAAGTGACGGTATGCTTTCCTTTACGAACTTTAAAATAGAATTTCATTGACACTTTGTCTACTACCCCTGACCACATAAATATCAAATTGGCCATTCCCATATCAGGAAATGACAACATATTAAAAAAAAAAGAACAATCACTAGGTTCTCCACTGTCGAAAAAAAATTTTTTTGGTAACGACCGCTAAATGGAAGTACTACTGCAAACTATTACTTCATGCAATTCCATCAGGGTTATAACGTGATTTCTTTTGCAGTCGCTAGATGGCAGCATAGTGAAATTAATAAAAGTTGTCTTGAAAGTGCATTAGGTTGATCAATCTGTTATATGTGATCAGGATTAATACGTACAGTTCTGACCTCCGACATGTCCTGTGTCAATTGTTCTATGGAAAATTAGAACGAGGAATGAAAATTGCTTCCCATAATTTTCTTCATCCTCGTATTTTTACGCATTAATGACCAGCTGCTATCTCATCCCACCTTTTATTAAACTTTCCTAACAAATAACTAGCCGAATCATCCTGCCTAAGGTTTTTCCGTGGTTTTCCTAAGGCGCTAAGACAAATGTCGGGATGAGCCCTAAAAGAAATGGGCCACGGACCTGCACTCATATCCCCATGAATCTCCCTAATTACTCTAAATTAATTAACAATTACATCTCTCCCCCCTCTTCGTAATTGAGCCATCATATAGCCAAATGGCTGGTCTCAAAATTGAGACGATTCAACAAGGCTCATGACAACAATCACCTCCTACATAATAGCCAAATTGGCTAGTCTCTTATATATGAGACAACTCATCCTGCCTAAGGTATTCCGTGGTTTTCCTAAGACGTAAGACAAATGTCGGGATGAGCCCTATAAGAAATGGGCCACGGACCTATATGCCCTTCCCATATATATTCCCCTTTATTATAAACGACGTATGCCCTAGTTCAGAACCTATAAATTGTCTATTAAATATACGAGGTCACTCAATTAGTCGTAATTTGAAAGGACAGGGACCTCTCAAATTGCAGATTTAGATTTCACGGCGCTTCTTCCGACGGCCTTCACATGCTTTGTCATCGAACAACAGATGACAGCGTCTTGCCATCCTAATGGCAAACACCAGCCATCTCCTCCTCGCCCCGTTACGTGATCACTTGATCAAATCTCAGTCCCCCTCGCGTATGTGGTACCTAAGAGGTTACGTCCAATTTCGGCTTCCCCTTCAAAATTTTCTAGAGCTCCTTCAGTGGAGCAGCGTAACCCGGAGTGAGACTAGTGGCCAACAGGCTTGGAGCCCACATATTTAGTTTTGTACAGCCCCCAACCCCTTGCAAGGACGCGTTCTGCGTACCTTTTAAATTTGTCCTCCCAATTCTCATTCGATTTTTCGAACTAGCCGAACTTTAATTATTCTAAATTAATTAATAATTACATCTATCATAAATTCATAAATCAATCGACCTATTACCTAAAAGCCAAATTGGCTAGTCTCTTATATTGAGACAACTCATCCTGCCTAAGGCATTTCTGTGGTTTTCCTAAGGCATTAAGACAAATGTCGGGATGAGCCCTAAGAGAAATGGGCCACGGACATATATGCCCTTCCCCATAAATTCCCCTTTTTTCTAACAAATAACAAACAACTTAATGCTCTAGTTCAGAGTCTATAAAATTACGAAATACATGTGTAAAGTCACTCATGTAGTCGCAATGCGAAAGGACACGGAACTTTTCAATTTGCAGAATCAGAATTCACGGCGTCTCTCCTGGCGGTCTTCACCTGCCTTGTCATCGAACAACAGACGACTGAGTCTTCTCGACTCCTCCTGCACTGCGAAATGACACAGTTCATTTCAATGTGCAGATTTACGCCAGCCATCTCCTCCTCGTCCCGTCCCGTGATCATTTTGATCACATTTCCGTCCCCCTCGCGTATGTGGTACCTAAGAGGTTACGTCCATTTTCGGTTTTCCCGTTCAAAATTTTCAGTGGAGCAGCGTAATCCGAAGTGAAACTAGTGGCCAACAGGCTTGGAGCTCACATATTAGTTTCTTGCAGCCCCAAACCCCTTGCAAAGACGCGGTTTGCGTACCTTTTTAATTTGTCCTCCCAATTCACCTCTTTCAATTCAATTCAACTAGCCGAAGGCACCGCCGTAGCTCATTCGACTAAAACACTTGCCTGCCGATCCGGAGCTGCTTTCGGACGCGGGTTCGATCCCCTCTTGGGCTGATTACCTGGTTGGGGTTTTTCCGAGGTTTCCCCAACTGTAAGGTGAATGTCAGGTATTTTTTGGCGAATCCTCATTTCGCCAAATATCATTTCACTATCACCAATCCCATCGACGCTAAATGACCTAGCAGCTGATAAAGCGTCGATAAAAAAATCAAGTAAAAGAATAGCTTTTAATTTAGTTTGGAATGCAATTCTAAAATCACCCATCCAAAAGAAAATAACTTTCTCATTTAATAGAAATTGTCCAGTGTCCAAAAGTGCTACAATTCCTCATTTCAGAAGCATGTCACGTATTTTTACTCCAAGAATGTGCCAACATTTCTTTCTTAATTTCATCTACCATGCTACGTGTTTCTTTACTGTTTACAGCAATAATTCAATCCTCCCCACATTACCGTATGTCGAGAAAGTGTTTCATAGGTTCTTATTCCATTAGTATACATAGTGAACAGTAAGTAATGTCATTAATTTTAGAGCGTTATTCTTTGAGATATTTCAAACAAAAAGGATTAATACAATTTTGTTAGTTTTTTGCTTTCTTTTCGAGATAAAAATTGCTTTAGGTATATGAAACATTTCATAGCGTGTTTTGCGAAGGCCATTGATTTATTCCCCAATATACTCAGTCAGCTTAAAAGGGCAGTGCATTATGTTAATAAATGATTGAAAGAATTTTAGTTTTGTTTTGTTTTTTTTTTAATGTGCAGAAATCTGATCCGAACAAAAGTAACTTCTCGTTCTGCAGAAGGTATTTTACAATGTTAAATTTTTCGGATCAAATTTCTGAACATTTAAAGGACAAAACTTAATTTTTTTCAATAATAATTTATTATCATAATATCCTGCTCTCTAAACTGACTAAACATATTGGGAATTCAATCAATGTATTTCCCAAAACACCCTATGAAATGTTTCATATACAGTAAAACAATTTTTTTTCTCGAAAAGTAAGCAAAAACGAGCAAAATTGTATTAAACTTTTTGTTTGAAATATCTCAAAGAATAACCCCCTGACATTAATGATTACTTACGGTTCACCCAGTATGTCCTAAAGCCGAATGAGACATTATGGATTCTAATAAGTTATTGCTGTTTATGCTAATAATAATAATAATAATAATAATAATAATAATAATAATAATAATAATAATAATAATGATAATAGAGATGATGTTCATATGAGTTCGATAACACTCTGTCTAGTAGATGACCTGTATTCATGCCTAATTAAAAGACGATTTTCGAATAGGCCACTGGGTGTTTATTAGTATTAGTATTAGTATTTATTTATTTAACCTGGTAGAGATAAGGCCGTCAGGCCTTCTCTGCCCCTCCACCAGGGGATTACAACTATAATATGAAGAATAAAATTACAATTAATATTAAATTTACAATTACAATTACAAGTAAAATTACAATTAGTATTAAATTTACAATTACAATTACAATAAAAATCAAAGTACGAAAAGATTACCTGACTAATTAAAGCTAGATAATTTATCAACAGTAATCTCACTAGACGTTTTGATTTATCTAGAGAAAATCAAAACTCGAGTGGGATTTAATTGACTATTACACGATTAGAAGAAAGTATATAAAAATTAGAAGTAACGAAGTACTCCAATACAATAAAATATTGACTTAGGAAAATACAACTGTCTTCAAATGTATTATTGTACCATCTCAACATTACAAATATTACGCTAGATGCATGCTAGATGGCAGTAGTGTCTTTATACAGACACTGTAATGATTACTATTCAATAAATCTTAATATTAAACAATCTCTGATACGTGACTATCCATAATATCATATAGCAGAAGTTCTTTTTATCTTCTCAGAGCAGAAGCTATAACATAACCTAACTAATATACACAAGTGTTAGAAAAGTTTTAATTAACGACGATGACATAAAAAATAAACATGAATAATTTTAAAAGGAATAATTATTGAATGTACAATTTTCAAATTTGAATGTGGTTGGTGGTTCAATTGATGTTATATTTGACGTGTGCGTAATAGAAGTGGAACTCGTTGATTTAGGCCTACATGGTGTATTCAACTTATTCAGAATTTCCGAATGAATAATTTTAAAAGGAATAATTATTGAATGTACAATTTTCAAATTTGAATGTGGTTGGTGGTTCAATTGATGTTATATTGGACATGTGCATAATAGAAGTGGAACTCGTTGATTTAGGCCTACATGGTGTATTCAACTTATTCAGGATTTCCGAATGGTGCTCTTCATTTATTTGTAAATCGGATTTCAGAAGATGCATAGGTATGATCAGTGATTTTTATTAATTCTTGTTCTTGAATGCCAATGCGAGTCATATTTGAAACTGCTGTGCTTCGACTGGAGTGGTTTGTAATTTTATATATATTTTTGACGTCCAGACCAGCGCAGTTTCAAATATTGGCAAACAAAGAAACAAATGCTAGGGACGCGATAAAATTAAACAAATGCTAGGGACGTGATAAAATTGTGCGATAAGCAGCCATGATTGGTTGAAATACGTCCTTTCGTACCGTTTTATTGGTCAAAAGTAGTATGACGTAGTAAGAGTGTAATAGTCATAGAAAAACGAACAATATTTTATATTTACTGAATTACAAATTAAACCTAGAATAACAAAATTGTATAGTGATGAATTACTGGATATTGAAATATTTTGTGATAGATTAAGGAAACTATTTACAAGAAATGAATTACTGACCAAGTGCCTAGTAAGTTTGCGTTTGAATTCAATTTTATTTCGACAGTCCCTGATGCTAGCAGGTAGCGAATTCCAGAGTCTTGGCAGGGCTATTGTGAAAGAAGATGAATATGAGGAAGTGCGATGGGATGGTATTGTTAATATTGTTTCATGACGAGAGCGTGTGTTCATATTATGGTGGGAAGAAAGATAAGTGAAGCGAGACGACAGGTACGAAAGAATAGAAGAGTTCAAGATTTCGAAGAGAAAGAGGAGTGAATGTAAATTTCTTTTCTTATCTAGTTTAAGCCAACCTTTGATTCAAGGGATGGGGTAATAAGATGGGGTTATATAGCTCTTCTGAGAAATAATTTTGAAATTGGTTATTTATGAAGTATTAAACATTAAACGCTGGACTTATCGAGCGGGGTTGGCTGACCAGAACTGATTTAGCTTCCTCGAGGCTACTATGGGCCAAACTTTATTCCTCACCCTTCCAATTTTGATACGGAGATAATGACAAGATACAAAGATACAAAGCTTGGAAGCTAATCTAATACATCATATATTACAAGGAAATACTTTAAGTATTATTCGCGACAAAAAAAATCTGATAGCAAAATTATTTCCTGCTGTTGGATTGCAATAGTAGCATTCTAAAATGTAGGAGTTACAGAGTTGTGGAATGTGTTGCACGGCTTCAAGTGAGCGGAGGTACCACTAATCTAGAGCACTGCGGCTGCCAACATGGCGGAAGTGTTGCATAACAACCACTTTCAGATGTAATTTGTCATTCACAACCCTTTTCTCAAGCACGGACTTAATATCACAAGCCTGGTCTAGCGACTTATTTTCGTCCGCAATGGCATGACCTGTTTACGAGGAGAGCGGAAAAATGTTCAGATTGTTTCTCAAGGACAGTCTTCACCTCCGAGGCCACATTGGGAGAGTTATGCTGTTGCTTCGCCAAAAATTCCTTATAGGAAATTACATATCCATGTATATAATTAAATTAATTGTAATTAGTCTCATTAGCGTAATATGTTACTAGTCGGAGATGTATACAACCTATCGCATTATCTCTTGGCTTAGTTGCCTCATGGGTGGATTTGATTAGATTTTATTAAGTCATGAGTATTATATAAATACTATGGACATAGTCATAATAAAAACAAAACAGAGTGAATAAGATTATATTAGAAACATAAGTTATTAACGGAGGACTCAAAGTATTCATTAATACTATAAAAGGATGATTAATCATCCAGTGTTTTAAAACATTCTTAAGGGGAGGCAGAGGTGAAATTTTCGAACAAAACTGAAGAAAAAATGAAAATTTGGTTTTTTCCATTTTTATTATCTTTATTTTGATATTCCGATGTTAGTTTTTGATTTTGTGCCCTTAAAAGTATGAAATTAAAACCAAGATAACTGTATTACTATATTATTCCCATAATAAACTAATACTTCTCATTATTTATATACCTTCTCTGAACATATAAATAAAAAGAAATATTGAAAATTTCTTACAATATGGTGCATGGAGCATTTTATATCAAACGATATAAAGTTTTATAAAATTATTAATATTTACAGAACTATTATACTTAGAAAGTTGAAACTTGGTATGTCTATTACTAATAACATACTTAGTATCCATGATCAATTTCAAACAAATCGGAAAAATTTTGTGGATTTTAAAATATTCACCTCTGCCTCTCCTTAAATGTGTTATAGTTAACAGTGTGTGCAAACTTATGTAATCTATTAAACATAGATACTACCATGGACATAAATTGTTTTTTAGTTGTTTAGTTGTGATTTCCCTGAATGCCTCCCTAACAGTTTGCTTCAAATCTTCAATTGTCTGGTATCGATGTTTCGACACACCCTGCATAATTATTCCTCAAAGGGAAATCACACCGCCTTTGCAGTGGAAAATTTCACACAGGACATGGCGCCGCATCATTTTGTGCCGCGACAATGATGGTGCCATGCTGATGTTCTGGATCACTAAACAAGCTGAAACGTAAAGTATCAACCATTGTCACACATCTGCTGTGACATGTTCAGAATGGATGCACATCAACATACAAACAAGGGGGGGGGGTGACAAGACTTTCGGACCTTACTGTAGAACTATTTGTTGTAGTTTTATTTCATTTATCACATTACCTTCCTAACATAGTTAGCGTCCTCTTTTTAAATAACTGATTAAATGGCGATCTTACTCGTGTTAATTGTGTAAGCATGTGCGGCTTACAGCTGTTTCGGTGCTTCTTCACACCATCCTCAGAGCCTACTAGATCTCGGCGTCATCTCGAACTTCGCTGCCTGTTGTGTGGGTGCGTTCCATTGTTGAAAAGTGTTGAAATGTGGTGTGAAATAGTGTGTGTGTTCTGAAATTGATCTGTGTGTTGAGAATTTGATCAGGGTGTGTTTTAGTGTGTCTGTATATTTCATATTGTTCTAGTGTGTTGAGTTTCTGGTTTTTGGGTTGCATGTGTAGGATTTCCTTGTCTGTATTTATGTTATTGTATGTGTGGTTAGCATTAGTTATGTGTTCGGTATATGTAGATGCATTGTGTCCTCTGGTTATTGCTTTAATGTGTTCTTTGTGTCGAGTTTGGAATGATCTGCCTGCCTGTCCAATGTAGAAACTGTCGCAACTATTGCATGTGGGTTTGTATATGCCTGTGTGGTTGTATTTATTTGTTTGTGTTGTTTGTGTGTTGAGATGTCTTTGTAGTGTGTTTTCTGTTCTGTATGCTATGTTGTATTTCTGTTTTTTGAATGAGGATGCGATCTTGTGTGTATTTTTGTTTTCGTATGTTAGTGTGATGTATTTCTTGTGTTCTTGTGTTTGTGTTGTGTTTTGTGTGTTTTTGTGTTTGTTGAGTTTTTGTTTTGTCTTCCTTATGATGTTTTCTATTATGTTTGGGTTGTAACCATTTTCTTGTGCTATGTGTTTGATTGTGTTCACTTCTTTTGTAATGTTGCTGGCTCATGGGTATGTTGAGTAATCTGTGTACCATTGTCCTGAATGCAGCATGTTTGTATTGTGTGGGGTGATTAGATGTGTTGTGTATGTGTGTGGTGGTGGTGGTTGGTTTTCTGTATATTTTGAAGGTGTGTGTTTGTTGTCAACTTTTGTTATGGTGATGTCTAGGAAATTTGTAGAGTTATTGTTTTCGAGTTCCAGTGTGTATTGGAGTTTTGGGTGTATTTTGTTTATGTATTGGTGTAGTTTGTATATTTGTCGTTTTTTTCCTTTGTATAGTATGAGTATGTCGTCTACGTATCTGTGCCAGTTTACTATGTTGTCTGCATATTTGTTGTGTTCATTGTTGAGTCATATGTATGTTTGTTCTATGTTGTGTAAAAATATCTCTGCTAGTATGCTGTAAGCCGCACATGCTTAAACAATTAACATGAGTAAGATCGCCATTTAATCAATTATTTATATTCAAGTGTTAAAAGTAGTGTACGAAAGATTCAACATGGGTCCTCTTTTTATTTCCCCTTCCTTCTCGTTTCCTCTTCCCATTATTTTTCTAATTTTCTTTTCCCATTTGTTCTTTTTTCCGTCATTTCTCTTTTCTTTCTCATCTCTTGTTGATCTTTATGTATTCTCTGAAGTGAAATCTCCATTAGGTATTCAGGAAATACCGTACGAACCTCCCTGATTATGCGTCCAGTATGGCGCAAGGCCCAAAGTTGAGACAACACCAAGACAAAGGGTACGACTACAAGACAGCTGCGGGCTGTTGCACAATATATCTGTAGGCTATAGCTATACACAGAATCTCGTAACAAATATATGAAGCGTTAGGAATATTACCAAAATGATTAAGCAGTTCTTGACAAGACAATCAGAGTTTGAGTGTTCAAGCGATTTGTTCCTCGTACAACAAAAATACACCTGCATACTCGAGGCATCATCACTTCCTCGATCCCACGCAACTGCTTGTGTGGGGTGTTCGCCCACTTTCAACGTTGCATAATATTATTCTAGCACAGGGATGTCAAATCTGTCTGTGTCCTTAATGTGGCCCATTGTGAATACCAACTCCGCCAATGTAATTGACTTTCGAGTAAGGAAAAAGTAAATGACACAGCAGATTAACATCATCTTTAAAAAAATTTGCCTCACTCTACAATGCGTTAAACATTTTATGCTCGACCATGCCGAAATGTAGTAATTATACACCTGGTAGTAGCCCTTTAATGCACCTCAATAAAGTACACCTATTCATTATAGTTCAGTTGTTCAGCCAATGAGAAATCACCACTGTACCATAATAAAACCGCAAGTATCGATTATTCTCGGATATGCAATCGAAAGACAATTAGCGAAACGTCACGGAGGCTGGAAATCCAATACTGCCGCAGAAGGTTATGTTCTGTTAGTATAATAATTAGCGTTAATTGTAAATAATATTCAAATAAATTCAATTTGTCATCTCGTTTTTCAATTCTAAACCAATTTCCAGGTTATATCAATATTAATGTTCATGTTATTCTCTAGATTATATCAAGGTCAATGACATTCGTCCCTCGGAAAAAATCAATACTTTCGCGTCTGCGCACATCTCACAATTTAGAAGGTCAGTTCCGCTCTTCACTTAGATAACCATAAACCATAACATGAATACTTATGAATAATTTCAAGTTAGAAATATGGTCGAGCATAAAAAAGTCATATGAAACTTGCCTATAATGGTAATTAAGACGCTCGTATGAAAATCATGAAACTCGCTTGCGCTCGTTTCATAAACAAACATACTCGCGTCTTAATTACTACCATTATAGGCTCGTTGCATAATGTACTATTATGTACAGTATGTTAATACTTTTTTTTTTTTGCTAGTGGCGAATACTTGATTGTTCGTCATTCGCTATATGAAGCTCTGAGGAATGTCCCATCTTTCAGTGTTGTATGCACAAAGTTTCAACAAATAAAGCTCAGTAGTAAATGTTTTACGGTGTTTTTATTTTATCCATACCCAAACGGATCACTCTGTAGTTATGTTGGTTAACATGTCATGTTGGTCACTCTGTAGGCCTTACCTATAAACTATGTTGAGTTTTCTTAATGAGGCGCATGAAAACTTAATATTCTGACTGTTAATGAAAAATGGTAATAATGGCTTTCAGAAAAATGAAAAATATTATATGTTACAACACGTCTTTTCAACATATATTATTGCGCTCGCTGTTGATAAAACGGCTGACACATCAAACAAATAACGATCGTCCACGCGCTTAGCGTATTGAGATCGTTCTGAACGCGATATCCGTTTTCATGCAACTCATTCCGTATTGAATACGATCCGATATCACTTTTTAGGTGTATCGACCTTGAGACTCAGATCGTTTTGAATTCTCGTTTTCATGGAATTTTCAATACGGTAATCACATCGATTTGAATACTCCACGAAAACGTAATATCACTTGAGCCACAGATGCGGCCTATTATGGGCTTAAAAGAGTACTACATTCCAACAGTGGATGTAAACTTTCGGAGAAGTTTCTAATTAAGTAATAGAGTGCTATTGGTATTTAGTTTTACAGCACCCGCCCGGACCCAACTCTAATTCTATTCTGCCTGTCCACAGATTCATCTGTATTAATTGTTCCCTATTTGTTCTCCCAGTCCCTAATGCTCGGGTTTCATTGATCTCATTTCCTCTACTTTTATAACAGTATTTAATTCATAATTAGACGGAGTTACGTAATAAGAGACCAAGCGCCAAAAACCTGTTTCGAGATACTGGCCATTAAAATAAATCTGTTTTTTTTTTTTATAAAACATTTTGTGCAACGTTCATATTATTACAAGAAACAGCACAAATAATACCAATAATACCGATTTTTAATAAGTTGAATTAATATTTCAAAGCGAAATAAATAAATGAATTTTAGGCAATAAACGAATATTTGCTTATAAATACCAGCAAAATTTCGATATCGCATTCATGATTTTTTCAAAGTTAAATTAGCCTGCCATCAACAGATTTGTGCAAATATCTCTCTCTCTCTCTTTTTTTTTTTTTTTTTTTTTTCAAATTGTCGGTCGGTCTATTACTGCGTAACTCCGTCCAATTATACTTGAGAATTTTTGTTTCGTTTCCGTCCGTACAGCCATTGATTGGTCACTTTATGCCTCCATTATAATCAATACATTATTACAAAAGTAGTGTTTACCATTCAAAATACTGAAGGTTAACTATTTATTTTCTTCGCCTTCTTTCTTTTTTCTGTGTCATGCTTATATTCCCTGGATCAAGTTTAGGTGTGTTCAGGGTGCGAATTAATATTTCAGATGAAGGGGGATAGAATCATAGATAGAGAATACCATACATAAAATTATTATTATCCTCATTCAATACAGCTCAACGCTTGGTCGCACTCAGTTGCTTGTCTTGCATCTTGATTGTAGCAATAATTATATCCATGAGCAGGCTTAAGATAAGATGTGTAATTCCTAAGTTATTGATTGTTGTCAGCTTGCCGGTGATGATAATACAGAAATATTATTTTCTTTGCTTGCTTTATACCGTACCTTATAAAGTGTACTTGTATTAAAACAATTATATTTTGTGAGGGTGGATAGAAGTTATCCCTGGCGAGGATGTTAATATGAATTTATAAGAGGGGGATAACATTCCAACAGGGGGGAAAATCCCCCCATCCCCCTTCCCGTTAATTCGCATCCTGGATGTGTTACACTGGATTTTTCTTTTGGATATTCCCTTCAAAATATTACATAATGTACAAGTAAATGTTTTCTACTCGAAAATAATATGAGAGCTGTTTCTTCTCTTTATCACTTTATCACAAAATCTGAGTGTATGATCCTGTAAAGATACTGACTGCATGCAGACGGAAACGTCCATAAGTGTTCTCTCCCCCCCTCCGCCCCTTTTTAACACAATGTTCACCATACGAAGAAATTGTGGAAATTTACGAGTAGCTCCGATATAGGCCTAATGTTCCCAAACAATATTTTTTCACGCAAATCAAGCTTTCAGGTATAATTCCCTCTAAAGTTGATTTGAATAATTTCGAGGGAAAATTGTTCCGGGGCCGGGTATCGAACCCTGGACCTTTGGTTTAACGTACCAACGCTCTACCAACTGAGCTACCCAAGAACTCTACCAGACACCGATCCAATTTTTCCCTCTATATCCATAGACCTCAAAGTGGGCTGACAACTGTCAAGCAACCAACATAGAGTGCACACTAACTCTGTGTGACTTAAATTGTGGTTTTCTGTTAACGAACAGTGACTTGTATTATGCAAATCAAGCTTTCAGGTATAACTCTCTGTAAAGTTGATTTGAATACTTTCGAGGGAAAAATTGTTCCGGGGCCGGGTATCGAACCCGGGACCTTTGGTTTAACGTACTAACGCTCTACCAACTGAGCTATACCCGGGAACTCTACCAGACACGGATCCAGAGGGAAAAATAGAGGGAAAAATTGGATCGGTGTCTGGTATAGTTCCCGGGTAGCTCAGTTGGTAGAGCGTTGGTACGTTAAACTAAAGGTCCCGGGTTCGATATCCGGCCCCAGAACAATTTTTCCCTCGAAAATTTTCAATATTTTTTCAATAAGTCCACACCTGTGGAGTAACGGTTAGCGCGTCTGGCCGCGAAACCAGGTGGCCCGGGTTCGATTCCCGGTCGGGGCAGGTTACCTGGTTGAGGTTTTTTCCGGGGTTTTCCCTCAACCCACTATGAGAAAATGCTGGGTAACTTTCGGTGCTGGACCCCGGACTCATTTCACCGGCATTATCACCTTCATCTCATTCAGACGCTAAATAACCTAAGCTGTTGATAAAGCGTCGTAAAATAACCTACTAAAAAAAAATTCAATAACAATTCCATTTACATTAGTCAGAATTTGAAGTCGGGTTCCAGAATGGAAAATCTAACATCTAAAAAATGCTTTACCACAGAACACTAAATATTAATCACAATTCAGACAAGTAAATAAATAAGCAATCATGGGGTAGCTGTGAGCACACAGGTCTATAAGCTAGCGCCTTGCAGAAACCAGTTCGCTGTGCAGCAGCAGCAGCTGTTGAGATGCACAGACAAGCACATACGTCAAACTAGTACACTAGTACGGAGACCACAAAGCGAAGAAACTGGGTTATATAGCAACGCCATTACCAAGCATGGAACTTACCGAGCCGACGAATATACAACCACACAAGTATACCAGCTGCTGTTCAGCAGAGAGTCCAAACAAACGCAAGATGTTCTTTCATCGGAGGAGGCACATCCTTGAAGAATTATTTCCCTTATTGTTTTCACTCTTTTGTTGTGTCTGGGAATCGACTGGGCACACGCACACACAAAAACACACAATAAGACCCACTTCCACAATAATTTCTCTCAAACGGCAAGAAGAGATGTAATGATTGACACCGCGGAGAACTGTCACATGATCACAGCAGCAGCAGCTGATCGCGCCCAAGAGAGAGCTGCAGGTCTTCTCCTCGCAGCCTTACCACTGACTGGTACCTCCAAGCGAGTCCACCAACACGTCTTTCTTTCTCTTCTCCTCTGCCTTCCACTTCAAAAGCCAGTTCTCCCCCTCTCTTCGTATTATTATAAACTCTTTACATTTCCCCCCACCCCCGACCTCGAGTTTCATTTCGTTCCTTTTCTTAACTCTCGTCCACCTACCGCCACACTGCACACGTGCCCCACTATTATTAGGAGCTTTTTTAAATGATGTAAAATTCCACTTTCACAGCCTTCTGGTACAAACCCGCCACTCTGTCACGGCCTCCTAGATACTTTATCGATTGTTACGTATTACTTGCACTCAGCTAACAATCGCAGGCCACCCATCGGCGCAGTACGAGTACTGCGTGAGTTCGAATCCTGCTTCGGCCGATTATCTGGTTGAAATTTTCCAAGGTTGTCCATAAATATAGACCAAATATCAGGTAATCCAATGACGAATACGCTGACTCATCTCGTTAAAAATATTTTGTTGTCACCAATACAAACGACAACATATAACCGCGCAGTTGATACAGCGTGACTAAATAACAGACTAAATAAATCTCAAGCTAGCCCCTTACTAAACAGTTATATCGCCTCAACTTTCTGCCATCTTCTACTCAGTTTAACAGCGTAGTGTCCACCTTCCCATTACTATGGTTTTTATTGAAATCAAGGATTAGAATTTTTTGAATGCTTTGGCTCAAACCTGTACGATGATGGTGACTGCTTTTATTATTATTATTATTATTATTATTATTATTATTATTATTATTATTATTATTACTACTACTACTACTACTACTACTACTACTACTACTACTGCTGCTGCTACGACTACGCTGAGAACTGGAAACACGGTACAATACTCATTGTCAGATCAGCAAAAGTTTGAATTAATTAATTAATTAATTTACTTACTGTATTTATTCATAACTTGATTGATTCATTCATTCATTGATTATATATCTTGATTACACACTTCTAAGACTTTTTTGACTTAAGAATTTAGTTATAATAAGAAGTTTCTAGTGTTAAATTGAAAACTAAGCGCTAAATTACCTTAGTTGACTAGTTTCCACTACACTGTTAGTCATTTTCAGAATTAGTGAGGTCCTTGCTTCTTACTGTTTCTTCAGTTGTTTTGCTGGGTGGTGCGTTTGTGTTTGGTAGTGTGGAGTCGAATAGGGAACGTGTTCTGAAACCCATCCATACATACATTCACCACATCTCTCTGTCTGTCTGTCTGTCTGTCTGTCTGTCTGTCTGTCTGTCTGTCTGTCTACCTATCTATATACCTGTCTATCCGTCCGTCCGTCCATCCATCCATCCATCTATTCGTTCATTGATTCAATGATTTTATTTCATAGATTCATCGATTGTTTCGCTTATTTATTTATTTATTTATTTATTTATTTATTTATTTACTCACTTATTTACTGAGTGCCACTTATTTATTTAGTTGCTTGCTTAGTTACTCACTTATTTATTTATTTATTTATTTATTTATTTATTTATTTATTTATTTATTTATTTATTTATTTATTTATTTATTTATTTACTTACTTAGTTATTCACTCACCCATTTATTATTTATTTATTTATTTATTTATTTATTTATTTATTTATTTATTTATTTATTTATTTATTTATTTATTTATTTATTTATTTATTCGGTGTGTCTCTTACAATATGGTGGATTCCCAGTGTAATACATTTAATTACATATATTGTAATAAGTTAATAACTGTCAGGATGTTCAGATATTCAGTTCTACATTATGGACCTATTTATTATGCAAGGGGAAATGTCACATAAAATAAAAATTCACTACGACGACAGTTTTCTAATTAATTTAGTACAATTTGGCACACTGATTCTTCGAAAGCAAAGATAATTTGCTTTCTAATATATGAAATATATAATTTTTACGTTTTAATTTATATTTTTTTTTTTACATATTAAGGTACCGTACACTTTTCTGGCCTAGAGTGTGAAATGCATTTGTTAAAAAATCTGTGAATTAGCAATTAGGCCTACATACGCTGTTAACAAACGAAGCAGATTACAACTGAGCTAAAACTCGTATTTTTACGAGCATGTGAATTTTTGTTCATGAAAAAATAAAATGTTTCCATTCTATCCATAGAATCAGTAAAACTTGAAATCTCACAACAACACACACACACATCGGTAAATTACTCTAAGAACATAGGTACGTGAGATTTATGTGGGATATGGTATTTTACTTGGTAGGCCTATGAACTTAGTATGAAAACTATTTTACCGCCGAAAGACTATTTCATTTTTTATTTATTTCTCTGCCTAGATCTGTGCACCACAAATTTATAACCTCGCATGACCTTAGAGCTATCATAAAAACAACACAGAAGGTGACGCATAATTGTGTTTCGGAAGTTATTTTGATGAAAATAGTCGTCTTGAACTGTGTGATTTTAATGTCATTGTTTTAACTTGAGCGGTTCAACAACGCAAGGAAGGAACGGCTTGTCTTGCAGCTGTTGGGAATTGTAAAACGACCATCTTCCGGTTATGGTCAAGATTCGGACGGGATGTATCAGAATTGGACGCAGAAAGCCGAGACGTTGTTCGAGGTATAACACAGATTATACAGCCTATGACAGGAAGGGAATATTGTATTCCAATATTATCTACTACAAGGATGAAACAAGACTTACGGTGTGGAACCAGGCCGTGAAGTGGAAACATCATGGTGACGTGTCCCCCATGCGCTCGTTAACGATGTTGTTTGTTTGTGGTCTGTAATAAAGTCAAAGGATAAATTATGTAAAACTGTAATTGAATTGATTCAGCTTAATTCCAAATTTAATTTGTCTCTGGCTGAGCCACTTAATAGTTAATGCCTGCACTGTTTTATTGAAACAATCCGTAGCACTCAGACTACCGGTACAATTGCAAGTTCTCCAAAAACGTTTCGTATAAATTAAATTACATATATACTGTAGGTACTTAAATTACGTCGGTCTTTTACAGTTACAGATCGAACGCGACAACAGAGAAATAGTACTATATGTACAATTTCCCCGAAAGTGTTTTGTTTTGTCTAGTACGAGTATGGATAGGTAACACAAGCTGAAGAACATTAGTATACAGCTGAATTCCATCCAATGCAGTTCAGTAATGTCGTGGCAATGCAATACACATTAGATATACAGAGTGATTCACGAGGATTTACCGCCACTTACGGAGCTTATTTTCGAAGACATTCTGAGAAAAAAATGTCATATAAAAATATAATAGTCTAGAGACAAAAAGCAGTCTTTTTGACAATCGGCTTTTGAAAGTAGTCAATATCTGACGGCCCCTTTACAGTATGTACAGGGACATCATTTTATTTTTACTTCAATTTTTATTGTACCTGAGTTTTTTAATGTACTTCACTCCCACTCCCTCTACTAGTAAACTTCCAACCGTTCTCCACACAGAACCAAGGCCGCGTATGCAGTCAAAGTTGCCTTACGATCATAGTAAACTGTACTGAGTCAGTGAGTATAGTACGTTCCAGAAATATGTTCGCGTTTTCCAGTGACAAAAGAGCTTTCATATTTTCGCACAGGTACTGTCGTCCGTTTGCCTACGTCGCATCCCGGTTTCCCCCACCCGCTTCTACTCGCCCGTCTGTAAAGGCTAGTGGCTGGGCTGTCTTAGCTCTTTTCTGAAAACATTAATTTCTGTTAGGAATTGGACATCTACGTAATATTATACAACTGTTTAAAATAACTTAAATAAAAGAGCCTCGTTAAGTAATTAACAGTCACGTGATTTCCTCTCGTTCTACGACCCTGCGACAAAACCACTTGGACGGACAGTAAATAGCATGTCTGAGTAATTTTATCTTTTCGGATTGGGCAGAAGTGAAGCTCAAATTTAAAGGTACGTAAGGTACTCTTTTATAGAGTAGGTACAGAATTATTTGAACGTGAGTTACTAGTACGAAGGATGCAACTGGTAGTTGGATTGGAATTAGGTACAATAGTCTATAGTGCGATAATATCGACCCTCACAAGTATTAACATTGTAACTCACTTTCTTCCATTTTTCAGGAGAAGCAAATGAAGTTTTAAAATGATCGTGTAAATCAGTGTATACAGATAGTAACAATAAGATTTTACATACGGTTGGGAAGGTTTAGAGCTACAATGAGAGTACTGGAAGAAAAAGAAACATTTTAAGACCATATTAACTAGCGTAACTCAAAACCATAAAAAACTGAATTACAATGTTAGTATTTGGGAGGGTCGATATGTACAAAAGAACTGAAATCTGTACCGAAATGAACGGCCACCATTTTGAAAAATGTGTTTAAATATCCATATTATGATTATTTTTCAATTTAATTTTATTCTCTATATTGTACGCTAATGTGCTGTAGACAGTATAATATAGGCCCACACTGCATAATGAATACGTCAGAATGAATAGCTCAGTTCGCGAGTAAAAACACTTATATTGTTAATACAGTACAGTATTTTGATTAAACAAAAACCTAATGAAGAATATCAAACTCAAAATCGCGATATTTCCTAGTTTACGTAAATGAATAAACTACTTTTCTTCCCTCCTATACTTAGTAAAGTGATTTGTTTGTATTTTACGCCAGTATCATCGAACTCCAGTCGTGGAAGAGGGTAGCAAACGGTGTTTCCTGTTCTCAACCGTTAATCCGAAGGGTATAGCCAGGTTAATATTAGAAATGTTAGTAAAAATAAAATGACGTCCCTGTACATTAGAATACGATATTTTTACTATTTACAGTATCACAAAGTATGTAGCGGCAAGCATGTCCAAAGGCAGCCCCACCACTGGACTTATCCTGATTTAGACTCGTAACTCACTCAGGAGACATTCTTATCACTGGCAAGTCTCATGGAAAGAAGCTTGACAGATCTTCATACAGGATGCACCGCAACAGATATCCTAGATTACTAAAATATTACACCACGGCGGGTACAAGAAGCCCTGGAAGACCACTGAAGAGACTTCTCGACCTCAGCTACATGATGATGACCAGGCTTCGGGACTTCGGACCCAATAGAGCAGTTCAGTGGGAAATCCGCATAACGGCGTATTGAGTATAGTGGTAAAGCGTACAGTGGGTGGGGGTACTGTAGAATGAATGCCAACAAATACGCAAAGGAAAACGCTCTGGATTTGAAGGTTCTGGCGAATAATTTGGTTTTCATACAAACTGTGTCTGAAACTATTACACGGTTAGAAAAGTCAGAGCAAGAGATGCCGGAAACCCTCAAATTAATATAGAAAATGATGCAGAGAATTAATGAGACACTAAGTACACCGGTTACTGAACGTGTAAAACAGAAGTGGAAATCAATTTTAAGTAAAAATAACGGATATGGAACATTGTGTAATATAAACAGCAAATTAGTGGACATAGAGTCAACCGAGAATAAAGGACTGTCTCTTAGAGACTGCAATGATGATAGGTTTTTTCGTTTTGCTCCTATCACGTCATGCGATGTAGAGCGCAGCTTTTCACAGTACAAACTGTGTTTGACATATAACCGAAAAAGATTTACGTTTGAGACACTGAAAATGTATCTTGTAGTACATTGCATTTTGGTACTGTAACTGCACTTCCTAAAGACGACCAATAGGATAAATGAAAAAATTAAAACTGCTACATGCTTATTTCCTCCATTAACACTGTGTATAATTAAACACAAATGCTTATAAAAGACAGGAGAATAAATGATTTTCACATTCTTTTGACATTGTCATTGTGCAATGTATATTTACTTTCAGAATGTGCATATGTGTGTTTCCCCATACTACAGTACTCTACTCTAAATAGCAACGTTGTTACCTCCACACATCTCTATCTACCTGCAGCGAGTCAACAACCTATAGTGCATGCACAGTAAACTTATTGTATTGGGTCTAAAGTCTCGAAGCCTGATGATGAAGTAAGCATGAAAACCAAAACGTGGAAGTCTTTCAGTGGAGTGAAATTTTTATTGTACTATTCAACAGTCGTGCCTCAAAAGAGATAACATCCCCATGAATCAATTTAATGGACAATCATCTTAACAGTCACGTGCAAAACGTTAAATTAGTTCATCACGTAGTGGGAAGATCACATTTATCTGAACCAGTGATGTAACTTGAATGAACCTCGTAATAGCTTCAGATCATGTGCTGCAACTGGAACTATTTCAGTCAAGTACAAACAATACATTAGTTTTTCGTTATTTCAAATCTACTACAGAAATCACGTTTAAAGGTCCGGGATTCGATAATCGCTTCTTTCTTCTTGTTCTTCTCTTCAGGATTGGTCTGTTTTGATTGCACATATTTTTCTCGGTCTATCTCTGCCTCTTAATAGGTCTACAAGATGTTTGATTGGGTAGATTAATAATAAGTAGAAGTAGAATGTCATCAGTCAACCGAGGTCCACCTTGAGAAGAAGTCGATCTATGAGCCTACAGTCAACTATTTAAAGCTGAAATATGCCTTAATTTACGTCGAGGTATTCGGTTTGGTCATAGATGCTTGAGGGACTATACCAGCTTTTTTCGAAGAATTTCGACGGCAGTTTGCTCTGCCAACATCTCTGAGGGATGACATTGTGATAATTGTGTTAAAATAATCCTGCCAAATCCTAATTAATTACATGGTGCCACATTAATAGCAATTGTAATTTTCACGCCCTATTCCTTGTTTCCCTTCTTTAAAATTTAATATCTATGTTTACATATGTATAATAATTTTTTGAGGATATACTGAGTCCGTAAGGGCTACCCTCAATGGGGGGCAGTTTAGTATTATTATTTAGTATTATTATTTTAGTAATAATAATAATACATAATAGGCCTACGTTATCACCAAATCCCAAGATATTTATTTAAAATATCAAATACATATTAATATTTATTAACAAGTGTAGCGAAGCTCACTTAAAGATGATGAGAGGACGTCGAACTACCTGATCATTTAACAATTCGCCTTGAACAAAATGGTTAAGGGGTTAGGTACAGCTTACAGAAGTAAAATTTTGGAAATATTTAACATGTTTTTCCTCCATTACTGTATCTTGTACAATAATGAAAATTAGTATGTGTAAAACACTGCTATATGAAAAAAATATTTTTGTGACTTAAAAAAAAATATTTATTTTTTTTTTTTAATATTCAGTTCGCTGTGCAGTGATGAAGCGTTTCCCACATAACTCAAAAACTATCAAACATTCTGTGACGAAATATTTTGTGTGTATTTATGCATGTCATATCTACAATATGATGCAAGATCATTTCTCTACCTTTGATAGATGGTTTGATAAAAAATAAATTCATTTAAAAATGGTCAAATATCAGTATTTTCTTCTATCACAAAATAAAAAAAATATATTATTTATTAAGGAATGTAGTTGAAAGAGCACGATATTGTAAATATGAGTTTTATCAATAAAATAAAAGAAAGAGAACATGAAAAGTTAACAAGTTTATCAGTTATGAGGGAAACGCTTTATCACTGCACAGTGAACTACCACCATTATTAATTTTGATTAAAAAACATATAAATCTTTTTTTTTTTAATCGTAAAAATAGTTTTTCATATAGCTGAAGGACAGTGTTTTACACATACCAATTGTTATTATTGTACAATATACAGTAATGAAGGGAAAAAAAATGTTGAATATTTCCAAAAATGTTACTGCTGTAAGCTTTACCTAACCCCTTAATATACGTAAATTTATCAAAATATCACTCTGAATGTAATGTGAGATAATTTTTACAAACACCACTCATGAAATAGCTTTTCTAAAGTAAGGGTAATGTAATTTCTTACGAAAACTCTACAAGTGCCGTCCCACCTCATGGTTCATAACGTCACGTATAGGCCTACTCTGTGCGTTCCAAACTTCAGTCTCGCGAATCGGTGATCCTAGACTGCAGTCTGATGATAATGTAACAGCAAGATATGATGATAATACAATGAAATCGAGAGTTTCGAACTCTTCACGATGTTTTTTTTTTCTTTTCCTCAAATTAATGTATATCTGCTCTAAAATTTTGAGTGAAGACGTAAGAGTAATTCATGTTTACAGACATTATCCAGGAATGATAACACTCTCGATTTAGATCAGGATTTTAAATGAAAGCTGACTGTTAAGTTAACAATATTTCAAATACTTTGTCTTTTGAATGACTTGACAAAGACATCGGCTACATAGAGCGCATGCTTATAAAATACTGCGCAGCTCTGTGTAATGGCGACCGCTCCGTGCATAGCGAATTCGCCGTTTACTGTGGCCGAATCATATCATTAGTTAAATTGGGTCTACGACCTTGGAAATGAAAGGTACAACAATATCACGATCCAGGTGTAAAAAACAAAAACTGCGTAGGAGTGCCGAGATTACTGTAGAACCATCTCCCGTTCACCCATTACATCTCATTCCTACCCACTACTGTCCTCTCACAACATCTACACTCTGTATTGACGTGCACCGTTATTCCAACAGTTTTTTTTCTACGCGAGAGACCTGGATTAAAGTCTGAAATTTGTAGTTTACAATAACAGCATTCAAATGTAGTTTAGAAGAGGTATAGATTGGACTTTTTTCCGTCCTGGTAATGAAAAGGAAATCACAACGCTTGAAATCTTCGCCTTCAAGTGAACAAAAACGGGGATCAGAAGGATATGTTACTCGTTGTGGTAGTTACAAACAACTAAACCCGTATAACTAACCCTGAATATAATTAGAATTAGAATTACATGTAAACAAACATCTACATTTTCTATTATTATTATTATTATTATTATTATTATTATTATTATTATTATTATTATTATTATTATTATTACTTACTTACTTACTTACTTACTTACTTACTTACTTACTTACTTACTTACTTACTTACTGGCTTTTAAGGAACACGGAGCTTCATTGCAGCCCTCACATAAGCCCGCCATTGGTCCCTATCCTGAGCAAGATTAAACCAGTCGCTACCATCATGTCCCACCTCCCTCAAATCCATTTTAATATTATCTTCCCACCTACGTCTCGGCCTCCCCAAAGGTCTTTTTCCCTCCGGCCTCTCAATTAACACTCTATATGCATTTCTGGATTCGCCCATACGTGCTACATGCCCTGACCATCTCAAACGTCTGGATTTTATGTTCCTAATTATGTCAGGTGAAGAATACAATGCGTGCAGCTCTGCGTTGTATAACTTTCTCCATTCTCCTGTAACTTCATCCCTCTTAGCCCCACATATTTTCCTAAGAACCTTATTCTCAAACACCCTTAATCTCTGTTCCTCTCTCAAAGTGAGAGTCCAAGTTTCACAACCATACAGAACAACCGGTAATATAACTGTTTTATAAATTCTAACTTTCAGATTTTTTGACAGAAGACTAGATGAAAAAAGCTTCTCAACCGAATAATAACACGCATTTCCCACGTTTATTCTGCGTTTAATTTCCTCCGTAGTGTCATTTATATTTGTTACTGTTGCTCCAAGATATTTGAATTTTTCCACCTCTTCGAAAGATAAATCTCCAATTTTTATAGTTCCATTTCGTACAATATTCTGGTCACGAGACATAATCATATACTTAGTCTTTTCGGGATTTACTTCCAACCCTATCGCTTTACTTGCTCCAACTAGAATTTCCGCGTTTTCCCTAATCGTTTGTGGATTTTCTCCTAGTATATTCAAGTCATCCGCATAGACAAATTATTATTATTATCATTATTATTATTATTATTATTGTTACAAAGTAAATACTATTGCCCTGTATAACAGTTTATAGAACTAAGAATAATATTACGTTTCTAGACCCTAGAGACAATAATATGTGATGTATTCCAACCAACGTAATATCCTAGATCATATATACCCCAGATAGGTCGGTCTTATAGGCTTTGACGTTAACAACTTTTGTCAGGTTTACTACGCTACCATCTAGCTGTTACATAAGGGGTCACGTAATAATTCCCATTTGAATTGCATTAGCGACTGTACTGCCATCTCGTGTTCGTTTACGGCGGGCGGTTGGCGATCCTGGCGGTTGTTCTCTTCAAAGTGCAAACGCTTTTAACATAGCGATGACCTATCTGTTACATATAATATGATCTAGGGTAATATTCACGTTTGTCCTTCAGGCGAACATTTAATTTTTGTAACAATGATTATTAGAGGAGAAAAATTCGCTCCGGCGCGGCGCCGGGGATCGAACCCGGGTCCTTGTTCTACGTACCAAGCGTTCTAACCACTGAGCTACGCCGAAGTTCAATCCACAGCACCGGATCGAACCCCCTTCCTCTAGTGTTTTTCCCTTTGTGGCCTTACTCCATGTTCGACATATTATATGTTGAATATATTAGATCAATTACCTTGGAGCGCACTCAATTGAGTAACTTGGTAGCCGGGATTCCACAGTATTTGCACTGTTGGGCGAATTTTTCTCCTCTAATAACCATTGTTAACATAACAGATAAAATTCTGTAGGACCAAAATTAACCTGAGGTAGATTTAATTTTTTCCTTGCTTGGTCTATATTGCTCCATCCAACTAACACGATGTGTGTATGAGGGGAGAGACTACCTTGCCAGCTGCTTTGTAAACAGTGTATTATTCTGTGTGTGCTTAACTTCAGAGTAAAGGTACGGTCACACGTCGCTACTTTTGCTGCGCAACTTTTGTACTGCAGCTGCAAAAGTTGCGTGTCGTGTTCACACGTAAGCCAAAAGTAGCGCTCTGCACGCTACTTTTCGTGCTGCGCAACCCGAATGCAGCAAAAGTTGCAACTGGAGGTTGCGAGTCTGTTCACACACAAGGCGCTACTTTTGCAGCCGCAGTCATGCTACAGGTTTCCATCTCCGTGTTGACTTCTCAATGTAGGCTACATTTTGTGGTTATGTTCGCATTATTAAGAAACTCATGCGAAAGCTATTTATCTATTATTTCCTTTTCTGTTCTAACTAGTATTCAGAAATTGGTAATATTTTTACTATAAAGCTTTTAAAAACGCCTATATACTTAAATGATAACCAACAGCATATTCACGTAATCGATGTTGGCAACCCTCCTGTTTGAAACTACGCTACGGAAAATTAAAACAATGAATTATATCGTCAGCAAATATACTCAGACTGTGTTGTGCATTTAATACTTACTTACTTATTGGCTTTTAAGGAACCCGGAGGTTCATTGCCGCCCTCACATAAGCCCGCCATTGGTCCCTATCCTGAGCAAGATTAATCCAGTTCCTACCATCATATCCCACCTCCCTCAAAACCATTTTAATATTATCTTCCCATCTACGTCTCGGCCTCCCCATAGGTTGTGTTGTGCATTTAATAATTGTTACAAATAATTTATTTTCATCACAAATAACATTAAAATATATCCAAACAATAAAAGTATCATTGGCACATTTGGGTGGCAACACTGGTCGCAACCGCAGCAAAAGTTTCGACAAAACCGATATCAAAAATGCTGCGGCTGCAACCCTGAGAACCCTGTTCACACGTCGCTACTTCTAAGCTGCGCGCAGCATGGAAAAGTAGCGGGCAGCAGGTTCGGCAGCCGCTACTTTTCGGGTTGCACCGTTGTTCACACGTCGCAGTACGAGAATTGCGCAGTTGTACTGCAGCGCTGCAAAAGTAGCGACGTGTGACCATACCTTAAATGTGACTCAACTTCGAACTCTACTTACGTTGTTGGAGTGGGTTGTAAGAAAAATGAATATTCATTATATTATTTGACTTTATCTCTTTAATGACAAAGAGTATGCAAGGACAAATGCATGATAACCTAATGATAATGGAGCAACGGTGGAATGAAAAATGTGGCGAAAAGGAAAGTTATTGGAAGATATCTGGCCACAACTAATTTGTCCGCCGCATATTGCAAGAGATAAATGTATCGTGTGTTTGGAAACATTCTGTACGTAGATGATATGGTTTCGTGTAATAACAGACAATTCACGACGCTTCGTGAGGAGAAGATGCAGGTCGTGACGTCTGCGGCTCGTGAAGCATGCAACCCGCAACGCGTCTGCACTGAGGCAAGGCACGAGTCCCGAAACCATCCTCCAACGTTGCAGAACTGCGATTTCGAACTACTCATTCTGGGTTCTGTATTAGTCATTGGGAAGACAACCATTTAAAATGGGAAATCTCCATCATCACCACCATCACTACTATTGTTATCATCGTAATTATAATGAAAATGAGTCCACACCTGTGGAGTAACGGTTAGCACGTCTGGCCGCGAAACCAGGTGGCCATGGTTCGATTCCCGGTTGGGACAAATTACTTGATGAGGTTTTTTCAGGGGTTTCCCTCAACCCAATATGACCAAATGCTGGGTAACTTTCGGTGCTGGACCCCGGATTCATTTCACCGGCTTTATCACCTTCATCTCATTCAGACGCTAAATAACTTTAGATGTTGATAAAGCGTCGTAAAATAACCTACTAAAAAAAAAGAAATAATGAAAATGAACATCAATTTTTATCACTGGATAATTTTCTTTGAATTTCTCTCTTATAATCCATCTTGTACCACATCACTGAGGCTAAAGTTGACAGATATTAACGCTTTTCTTGTTAGAGATGACGTTCACAATATCCTATTGCTGTTTTTGTAATGAATTTATCATTTGCTTGTACTACTTTCAAATCATGTAAGTCAGTGTTTCCAAAGTGTCGGGTACGATCCCCTGGGGAGTCGTGTGAAGAGCTGAGGCGGTTAGCGAGATAATTAAATAAAAAAAAAAAAACATATTAATATAGATTTATGTTCTGTTTAGAAACGAGAGTTCTGTATAGACAACGTTGAACATAAAAATAAAAAACGATTCAGTAGTCATAAAATAAAAAATAACGAATGTGATAAATGTGCCTGTTTTTGAGAATGTAACGTCTCAAACATGAAATCTATATTCGATATACACACCGATATCATTCTAAATTTGAAGGAAAGTTGTGGGTTGGGCGTAGTATCAGGGGTACTATAACTGTAGGAGTATTATAGATATAAATTTACGGAAAGAGGCAATAAAAGAGGAAATTTAAGAGTGAAACGAAGAGAAAGAGGTAAGTACATAAATAAATAGAGGATAAAATAATAGAGAAATAGTAAGTGATGAAAGTGTTATAAAATAGAGAAAATGGAAATGTAGACAAATAATTTAGGAGAAAATTGCTGGAAAATAATGATTAAGAGTAGGTCGATTTGAGAATAAAGAATGAAAAAATAAATAAATAAATAAATAAATAAATGAATAAATAAATAAATAAATAAATAAATAAATAAATAAATAAATAAATAATGTAAATTATTGAGGAAAGATGCAATATTTAACAGGAAAGCGAGAAATAAAAGAGAGACATTCTAGGTATGTGAGAGAATAGAAGAGGATAGAGAGGGAACGACATCCATGTAAATCCATGGCGCTACAGCCCTTTGCAGGGCCAAAACCGAACAGCCGGCTGTTGGCCTCACGTCCACAAGCCGAAGCAGAGGTAGAAGATCATCCAACCAGAATGGCGGTATCGTGTGGTTAGCACGATGATCCCCCAGCCTTTATAGCTGGTTTGCGAAACCGGAATTTCGCTACCTATCGTAGCTTCCCAAGTGCATCACGATGCTGGGTGGGCACCGGTCCCATAGGCTACACTAGCCGAAATTTCATGAGAAAATTTCTTCCCCCATGAGGACTCGAACCATACACATACTGATATCATTCTAAATTTCAAGAAGAGTTGTGGGTTGGAAGTAGCATCAGGGGTACTATAACCGTAGGAGTATTATAGATATAAATTTACGGAAAGAGGCAATAAAGGAGAAAATTTAGGAGTGAAACGAAGAGAAAGAGATAAGTACGTAAATAAATAGAGGATAGAATAATAGGGAAATAGTAAGTGATGAAAGTGTTATCA
Organism: Periplaneta americana; assembly: GCF_040183065.1. NCBI lineage: Eukaryota > Metazoa > Arthropoda > Insecta > Blattodea > Blattidae > Periplaneta > Periplaneta americana. The sequence continues at coordinate 190,351,814 of NC_091117.1, read as the reverse complement.
AATATAGAAAATGGAAATGTAGACAAATAATTTAGGAGAAAATAGCTGGAAAAGAATGATCAAGAGTAGGTAGATCTGAGAATAGAGAATGAAAAAAAAAAGTAAATTATTAAGGAAAGAAAATAAATGCAATATTTAATAGGAAAGCGAGAAATAAACGAGAGACAGTCTAGGTATGATACAGAATAGAAGAGGATAGATATGAAGGACATACAGTATAGCAATTCAGTTAAAAAGAAGAATAGGAAGTAATGAGGAAACACTTGACAAATGAATATATTAACATAAAAGGATGGTATATATTAAAGGGATGGTGGATCGAAAAGCAGAAATGAATTGTAAAGTTGGCTGACAAATATCAAACAGTCCACACCTGTGGAGTAACGGTTAGCGGGTCTGGCCGCGAAACCAGGTGGCCCGGGTTCGATTCCAGGTCGGGGCAAGCTACCTGGTTGAGGTTTTTTCCGGGGGTTTCCTTCAATCCAATATTAACCAGGAGCGAATGCTAGTCACGAGAGTTAGGCTTGCTCTTTTATTCATAGGGGAAGATGGGAGGATATAATAATTCATAATTAATAAAAATAATCAGACCCACATAAATAATTTATTTTATAATTATGAAATCATTATGAGTCATGGATCATATTCGCTTATCAGATGTACAATTTTTCCCTCGAAATTATTCAAATTAACTTTACAGGGAGTTACACCTGAAAGCTTGATTTGCATAATACACGTCACTGTTCGTTAACAGAAAACCACAATTTAAGTCACACAGAGTTAGTGTGCACTCAATGTTGGTTTCTTGACGGTTGTCAGCCTACTTTGAGGTCTGTGGATATAGAGGGAAAAATTGGATCGGTGTCTGGTAGAGGTCCCGGGTAGCTCAGTTGGTAGAGCGTTGATACGTTTAACAAAAGGTCCCGGGTTCGATACCCGGCCCCGGAACAATTTTTCCCTCGAAATTATTCGTAATTTTCATACATATCTTTTGAACATCTTTTACAATTCTACGTTTTTCTACGTTTCTTTTCTAGTGTCTCAGGAAATTACCATTCAGTTCATAAACTTGAGAATTAAGTTTCTTGAACTGTTTACTGGAAAACTGTTTATAAACAAAGAATTCGAATTTCCAAAAAATAGCATCTGATAACTCGTAATTAAACTGCAATAGGAACTGCCTTCTTAACTTAGTGATATACCTTAATTTCATGGCTTTGAGAAAATAGTCTATGAAGAAGGCCATGATTCCAGCATACATGTTCAAACTCTCTAGTATGTAGTTTACAAATCAGCTAGTTGCTGGTTATTAGCATGTAGCATAGACTTTGACTTTGAGACACGGTCTTAATACAGAAACAAACGAATGAAACGGAATTTAAGAAATAAAACAGCTGGGCATGTAAGTTAAATTTCAGAGACAGTAACCGGAAAGTAGAAATGATAACCCCCACCTAGGAGGGCGCGTCGCCTCGGGAAATGTCAGTAGACTGCACTGTTGCTAGTCATGGCGTCACCACCTTCGACTTGCGAACTTATTACAAAATCGCAGCCACCACAATTTCGCAATTAGCATGCATCAGGAGGTGAATGCATTGCAGGCTTTTCACTTAGCAACGTGTTAGCCAGCTTTCTTATTTAACAGCGACAAAATACATAGGCCTACTTATTTACTCAATCTTGTATGTGTTTGTTTACTTGCCTAAATATTAAGTAAAGATTTTGAACTGCTTGTCTCAAGTGAAAATAAGATTACGAAGATCTCTTAGATACGGTATGCGCCAACAGAAACAGGACTGAAATTATCGCTCATGTGCCCTCCACGCTTCTCTAGCAACGAAGTATTTATCTATGGTATACAATAGTTTGACATATTGTGAATTCAGTGTTGTGTTGATTTCTATATAGTTCTTACAACAGAGGAGAAGGTGTTTATTGTCGAGCATTATTTCCGGTGTTTATATATAGCAGTGTGTATGATTAGTCCTATATTATACAGGGTGATTCACGAGGATTTACCGTCCTTTACGGAGCTTATTTCTGAAGACATTTTGAGCAAAAAATGTCATATAAACATAGTTCCTATTCTAAATATTTTCAGAGTTACACTGATTTAAAGTTATTAGTAAAATACGTTTATTCTTTAGTTTCAAGGTAAAAGAATAATACAAATAGAGAATGAACCATTCAGAAGTATCATTTCTTTAATTGTGAAGTATTATGAAGCTAAAAATATACCGTGAACTCCTTAGTTGCTTTGTACAGACAGCTTTTTCTATTTTTAACTAGAAAATTACATTATTCTTACGCACTTATCACAACAATTATTACAAATCACACCACTTCCACCGACTTAATTATTTGCAGTTCAATATTGCATCATAATTTACAGTCTTGGAGAGTTTACAACACATTTTTAAAAATGTCGCCGTCCGCTTGTGTACACTTGGCCGCACGCTTGTGAACGGCACTCGTCGCTCTACGTAACTGCATACGGCTATCTTTGATTTCCGTAGCGCTCGCGCTGGCTGCTGACTGCACGCTGACCAAGATCACGCGTTCACAGCAATACGTTCCAATAACGAAACGTAACTCTGTAAATATTGAGAATAGGACCCATGTTTATATGACATTTTTTGCTCAGAATGTCTTCGGAAATAAGTTCCGTAAAGGACGGTAAATCCTCGTGAATCAGCCTGTATTTTAGGGTGGCAGAGGAGACATTGCCAACGAAAATATTGGAGGATGGGGATTAGAATGAGAGAGAACAATGTAGGAAAGCAACAGAACATTAATTCGGCACAAGAAGATATTGTTTATATTGTAAAACCTGCTTAAAAATATTGTGACAGAGCTGGGATACGATCTCACGACCGGCAGAAGGATTACAAGGTCGGCCGCTGTTCTGCGGAAGTGCGCGCGCATCTGCTTCCTGTGGCATGTGCTGTAGCGTAGAAAGGAGGGGGAGAGGAGAGAGAGCGACCGCGGCAGAGAGGGGAGATATCCAGATTATTCGAGAATGCCATCCTGACATCCGTGGAAATCTTCTAGGCATCTGTCGATTGTTCGGAAGATCGTACTCTCCAGAAACTATGGTTTGGTTATAAAAGAAGAGACGCGAGTGAACTTGAGCAGTGTTGTTATAGTCAGTGGACAGCAAGCCAGCCAGTCTTGTGTAGCAGTGAAGCCAGCTTTGAGACCGAAGTTAGATTTGAGTTGTGTCCGTAACTGTGGAGCCGGAAGTCCTGAGTTTGAGTGCAGTGGACCACAGTTGGGGGACCTGAGTTCGAAGTTCAGCGGATTGTCTCTCAAGGTCTGTGGTTCGAGATACTGTGAATTCGAGTGACTGAGCTAGAAGAACTAGCCAAGGCAAACGAACTGTGAACTGAGAACTGGCAGTTCTGATTTGTAAATAGTGCTTTGTGAACATTAGTTAAAATTAGCAGTACATTGTTGTTCTCAATAATTCAAGTAAATTGTCATTGTCGTCTGTGGAGTGCAATAACGAATACTGTGTTACTGTGTGGAGTGGAAATCCCATTGTTGACAGGAGCAGAATTAAATTGTAGAAAGTGACTATTATTGTTGCTTTAAATAAAAGTTACATTGTTGTTCTGTAAATAAAGTTGCAATATTTAACTTAAACGTACAGAATTTATATTATAATTCATGACAAATGACTGAGCCGGATTAAGGCCCGCTCTCACTTAATGGAATCGAACTGAATCGAATCGAAACGAAAAGTCTGCCAGCGCTCACATCTAGTGGAATCGAACCGAATCGAAGCGTGTACAGATAAAAATGAATCGCGTAATGCCTTTAGCACAGTTATGTGAAGAGGCGGAAAGAGAAGCAATAAATATCTAAAACAGGAAAAGGAAATACTGGATGCATGGAGAATGTTGATTTTATTTGACTGCATTCTGAGATATGAAGCAAAATTTCCTTCTTTAGCGCTGCTTTGGATTTTAATTTTTATCTGATGTTTCTGTTAATTTACTTATTTCGCGGGAATAATAATTATTACAATAGTACATTTTTGTTTTGTCATACAGTAGTGCATATTTCTGAACAAAATTTATCAATTTTTCTTCGTTCATATTATTTAATTGTAATTTTCTGTATGCGTACTGTTTCAGCAATAACTTACTTTCAATAAAGAAATAATTATAGTATCAAAAATGGATATGGCTCATTTTTTTCACGAAGACTTCACGAGAACATACGATCATACTCGAAACAAAAAATTCTGCTCCGGTAAATATTCTAGCTCATGAATTCTATTCGGTTCGATTTGATTCGACGCGCCGCTTTCTGCTATCTTCCATTTAAATACATTGTGAAGAGAAATTCTGTTCGATTCGATTCCGTTAAATGGGGGCGGGCCTTTAGCCTGTCATAACGAGTCAACAGAGTAGGCGATCTCTCTGGTCTTACCCTGATGATGGAGCTTATACCTACAGTACATAGTTCCGAAACGTGGGAAATATCAAGTTTCAGGATACGGTGGATTACTTAAAAGGCTCCATTCACAATGAAAATTAAACATAACCGTAACATAAACACAGAAGTTTGCGCCCAGGTTATCAAATAGGATCATGCACAATGATCCATATAAACACTGACATAAACATTGCCGTTAGACGTTAACATGAAAGTTTGCGAACTCCTTACTTTCATGCTTATGCTTACGTGATTTGCAAATAGTTACACAATCGTGGAGCGCTGAAGTATACGACAGAATATGAGGAAATGGCGTCGTTCTTATGTTTCCATGGTTACCAAGTATCTTTGCGGTTATGTTTATGTCCCTATCATGAATGATGTGATTTTACCATAACGTTTACATTTTTAAGTTAACGCTTACGTTATGTTTAATTTTCATTGTGAATGGGCCTTTAATTCTAATCACAGCCATAGTAAAAGCCTAAAAACCCAAAAGAACATGATAATTTGTTATTCATTTACTTTTTTTATTTGTGCATTTGCTTAATTGTAGCCGTGTTTGTTATTGTTTTCATTTGTGGTTATTTAGAAGAGTCCTTGCGCACGTAGTCTCAGTTTTTTGGGCAGCCTGTGCTCTCCGTTTTCTGGGAATACATAAATATGCACGACCTTTAGATGTTTCATTAGTAGTTGTAAAGGTTAGCGATTCATTTTCCTCACACGTTGCGCTGACGTCACGGAGACCCGTTAGCGCGTTCAGAAAACCTCGACATAATCAAACTGTCGTGATCCGAAGGTTTGGCGGATTGCCGGCCTCGTGGCGAAATTACTACCTGTATCGGGGCTGGATAACAGGACACCAAGATCCGATCTGACACCCTCCAAGGCCACGAGTCGGTACCACACGTCGCGCACGCGCCCTCGATTGCAGCATCTGCTTGTTCTTTGCTCTTTGTTAAAAAGGCATTCACGGTTTTGTAATCACAAAAATTTGCTTCTGCTTATGGAACTTTATCAAAGAAGGGACTGAATTTCTTCTTTCCACAGTTGCGAAAAAGTGATGGAACGTTGCCATGGAGACCGTATTCTGAGAACTGACGATCAGTGTTGCCAGCTGAAGTGTATTGGAAGTCGCCAAACAGTAGTTCAAAAGTCGCTAGATTCGTCATTTCATTACCAATGCAGAAAGTTTATTGTCACTAGAGAGTGCTGAAAAAGTCGCTAACTCCCTGTTTATTCAATGAAAAAGTTTAAAGAATTTGTCACCGAAAAACAGTTCAAAGTCGCCAGATTTAGCGACTGTCGCTAAATTGGCAACAATGTGACGATGGCCGGAATTTTCTACGTTTGGAAGTTAAAGACCATTACGATGCGTGCTTCACGCCAATGATATCCCGTTGCACTCAGGTGACTACCTCGCCTCTCGCCGCGCAAACGATCTAGCAGCAGTGAAAGTTGCTCGACTCCCGCGTGTTTGTAGCACTCATTGTTACCACTAGAAAGAACTCGATTATGTATTACAATGGAGGGAGGGGACGATGCCCACAGGCATCCATTTCCAATCTTGCATCAATAATGTTGATTCCCTGTCATCTTAAAACGGCGACCACAGCCAAATGTCAAATAATGTGTCTAAAATTTATTATTATTATTATTATTATTATTATTATTATTATTATCATTATTATTGTCTTTTCATAGTTTTCTGTCCAAAGGCAGATCTTTTACTGCAAACCCAGCATTCTCCAATCTCCTATTTTCTGTCTTCCTCTTTGTCTCCGCATATGATTCATATGAAGGGAACAGAGAAAAAACGAACAGAGTCACAATTCTCATAAGGTTGACGACATCATTTAATTTAGTATGTTATTGCAAAATTTATGTGTTTTTCTTATCAAAACTGGCGAAGGAGAATTATCACTACGTATACAATCATCCTTTCCTACTTTTAATTAGGAACAGCAATAAATTTTGCAGTAATATACTGAATTAGATGATGACATCACCCTTAAGAAAACTGTGACTGTTCGTTTTTTCTCTGTACCCTCATATATCTTAATATCGTCTATAATCTGATATAGTTTGTCCCGAACTCTTCTCCCGTTCACCATTCCTTCCAGTGCATCCTTCAGCAGACAGTCTCTTCTCAGCCAGTGACTCGACCAATTCCTTTATTATTATTATTATTATTATTATTATTATTATTATTATTATTATTATTATTATTGTATTTTCATAGTTTTCTGCCCAAGGGCTGATCTTTCACTCCAAACCCAACATTCTTCAATCTTTCCTATTTTCTGCCTTCCCCTCTGTCTCCGCTTACGATACATATATCTTAATATCGTCCATCATATGATATCTTCTTTTGTCCCGAACTCTTTTCCCGTTCACCATTCCTTCTAGTGCATCCTTCAGCAGACAGTCTCTTCTCAGCCAGTGACTCAACCAATTCCTTTATTATTTCACAGTTTTCTGCCCAAGAGCTGATCTTTCACTGCAAACCCAGCATTCTTCAATCTTTCCTATTTTCTGCCTTCCTCTTTGTCTCCGCATATGATCCATATAGGGTATCTTAATATCGAATAATTTCAAGGGAAATATTGTTCCGGGGCCGGGTATCGATCCCGGGACCTCTGGTTGAACGTACCAGCGCTCTACCAACTGAGCTACCCGGGAACTCCACCCGACACCGGCTCAACTTTTCCCTTTATATCCACACAACTCGCGTGGGCTGACGAAACGCCAGAGACCCACATCGAGTGCACACAATCTGTGTGACTTGGAATTGGGTTTTCTGTTAACGTACACAGTGACGTATATATTATGCAAATCTAGTCTTTCAGGCAAAGCTCCCTGTAAAGCAGATTTGAATAATTTCAAGGGAAAAATTGTTCCGGGGCCGGGTATCGATCCCGGGACCCCTGGTTGAACGTACCAGCGCTCTACCAACTGAGCTTCCCGGGAACTCCACCCGACACCGGCTCAACTTTTCCCTTTATATCCACACAACTCGCGTGGGCTGACGAAACGCCAGAGACCCACATCGAGTGCACACAATCTCTGTGTGACTTGGAATTGTGGTTTTCTGTTAACGTACACAGTGACGTATATATTATGCAAATCTAGTCTTTCAGGCAAAGCTCCCTGTAAAGCAGATTTGAATAATTTCAAGGCAAAAATTGTTCCGGGGCCGGGTATCGATCCCGGGACCTCTGGTTGAACGTACCAGCGCTCTACCAATTGAGCTACTGAAATTATTCAAATCTGCTTTACAGGGAGCTTTGCTTGAAAGACTAGATTTGCATAATATATACGTCACTGTGTACGTTAACAGAAAACCACAATTCCAAGTCACACAGAGATTGTGTGCACTCGATGTGGGTCTCTGGCGTTTCGTCAGCCCACGCGAGTTGTGTGGATATAAGGGAAAAGTTGAGCCGGTGTCGGGTGGAGTTCCCGGGTAGCTCAGTTGGTAGAGCGCTGGTACGTTCAACCAGAGGTCCAGGGATCGATACCCGGCCTCGGAACAATTTTTCCCTTGCAATTATTCAAATCTGCTTTACAGGGAGCTTTGCCTGAAAGACTAGATTTGCATATCTTAATATCGTCTACCTTCTTCTTTTGTCCCGAACTGTTCTCCTGTTCACCATTCCTTCTAGTGCATCCTTCAGCAGACAGTCTCTTCTCAGCCAGTGACTCAACCAATTCCTTATTATTATTATTATTATTATTATTATTATTGGACCTAATAATAACAATACTGGACGCGAGCCCCACATCCATATGCCTCAGCAGAGGTGAACGATCATGCAACCAGTATGACGTAACGTGTGGTCAGCACGATGTTCCCTAGCCGTTATAGTTGGTTCGTGGGAACAGGATTTCGCTATTCAGTATAGCTTCCAATATTCAACACGATCCTGGATGAGGACCGATCCCATAAGCTGTCCGAAATTTCATAGAAAATTCTTTCCCCCATGAAGATTCGAACCAGCGCTCATTCCAGGCATGATGTTTATAGACTCTACGTACTGGTCGGCCACAAACGATCCGAACTGAACGCAAGATCGAAGTGCCAACCGCTTCCAATTGGTAGACAATCTCGCAGCACCAGCAGGGACCAGTCAAGGTGCGTGCCACAAGATTCTGTCTGATGACTTGAACATGTCGCGTGTTACCCAACACTGTGCCACGCGTCCTGACGCAAGACCAACGTGACGATCTCATGACGATTTGTGGTGACCTGATTAGTAGTGCTGACGATGATCCGACGTTTCTCAACCGGGATCATAACAGTAGACGAAACATGGTGTTTTCTTTACGGTCCGCAACCGAAGCGACAATAGACTACTGTTGTTGTTGTTGTTGTTGTTGTTGTTGTTATTGTTGTTGTTGTTGTCTAATGCCGGGCTTTGGCAACGAACCCATTAGCGTTCTTGCTCTCCAATATTTTTCTGTGGTGGATCCATCAGGTAGAACTTCACAGGTTATGAGATGATCTTCAGTCATTTCTTCTTCTTTGTTGCATAGAGGGCAATTTGGATTTGTGTAAATTCCTATTTTATTCAAGTGAAAATAGACTACTTGGAAATCGCGATTATCGCCACGACGGAAAAAAACCCGCGCCAAGACAGGTCAAAAGGCAATGTGTTGCTTGTACTGTTTTATGACTCACTAGGAATTGTTCACATGGAATTCAGACCAGGCGAAGTAACTAAACAAGACCTGCTACAAGGAGATCCTTTGCCGGTTATACCAACGTTGGCAGACGTGCATAAGGGACGATATGGATCTGTGTAAGTGAACGCCGTGTTGCGCGGCAACTTACATGACACTTGGATTCTGCTTTTCGCCTATGCTCCAGGCGCCAGTCCACGAACTTAATGACTCTACTACGTATACAAACAAAATGTTTTTCCCCTGACAATGTCAAGTGAGATGTATTTTTATTTTATTTTAGTAGGTTATTTTACGACGTTAATTAGCGTCTGAATGGGATGAAGGTGATAATGCCGGTCAAATGAGTCCGGGGTCTAGCACCGAAAGTTACCCAGCATATGCTCACATTGGGTTGAGGGAAAACCCCGGAAAAACCTCAACCAGATAGCTTGCCTCGACCGGAAATCGAACCCGAGCCATCTGGTTTCGCGGCCAGACGCGCTGTTACTCCAGACGCTGGACTCAAGTGAGATACAGGTCTACTGCCTGATAATAGATGTACATATCAGCCACAACTTCATCAGAAGTGTTATTTTATGTAAAAAATATGATTTAAAAGTTTTTTCGCAAAAATTATTATAAATTTTAAATTGTAAGATAACGGTTGAGTTAACTTTTGTATTAAATATGAAAAAGGTCTAATCATATTTAAAAAGAAATTTCTGAACACCGAAGACGGAAGAAATCCTAAATCTATTTTCTCCGTAACAGGAATACCCAAAACATGCATTTCCGCAAAGATATCGTAGTGGACTGTTGCAGCATCATAATATTCTCTCTTTTTACTTTGTATGATGAGGAATTTTGAAAAGGCGTTGAGGAATGTTCAGAAGCAGCTCAAGGAATTCTTCTACTGCAGTGAAATCATAAGAAAACAACAGCTCTGTGGTATCCGACTCATGTGCTTTCATCATGCTGCAGCCAGAGAAATTTACATAACTGTAAATCGTGTTGCAGCTGAGATTTTATATAGTTAGAAATCTGTTTGACCCAGCTAGCTACAGTTCAATGTGGTGATAACTGAAGGCTTCTTATTGATGAAATAACTTCAGATTTTTTTATAATCATTGAAGAGAGATTCGGAAGTACATTACATAGCTTTCTTGTATCTTCCCGCCACAAAAAAAAAACTTTCTATACTTATAACTATCAGATAAATTCCGCGATGTAAAAATTACATTGCATTACTGTCTAATGCATTTTGTAAGTGCATTTGTTGCACTGTTAACTTAGAGTTCAGTTATTTTGTTTTCGGAGTTCACTGGAAAATCACTATCGGAATTTTTATATGCTGAAAATTGTCGCTCGGCATTACTTTTTAAAAACAAAAACATACGCATTACTCGTATGTTCCTGGTCTCAACAATTTGGGCTTAACCTAAACGCATGTAAATCACAGGCTATTCTGTTCGCGAACCGCAGATTAATTCCTGAAGTCAACGACCTGAATATTCCACCTGTGAAACTGAATAAAACAATCATCCCGTTTAGCTCTACCGTAAAAAATCTCGGAGTGCATTTCGAATCTAATCTCAGTTGGGATACGCATATTAAATATACATGTAAGAAGGCATTCTCTATTCTCCATTCACTAAAAAGATTGTATCATTATCCATCTAAATTAAAACAGACGCTGGTACAGACACTCATTCTACCTCACTTCGATTATTGCGACATTTTGTTCAGTGATCTCAGGATTGATTCCGCTCAGAAACTACAGCGTGTTCATAACGCGTGCGTCCGCTTCATTTGTAATGTTCGATACTATGATCATATCTCACCTTCTTTCGAGAAGTTATCATGGCTTAGGTTACATGAGAGGAGAAATCTGCACTCACTTTCTCTCCTATATCGAATTATGCACACTTCATCCCCCTATTATTTATTCGCTCGTTTTCATACTCTTTCTCGCTATCATAATATTAATACTCGATCACAACGCGATAACACGCTAGAAATTCCACTTCACACATCATCTCTGTATTCCTCATCTTTCACTGTTGCTACCTCTCGTCACTGGAACTCTCTGCCGCCTGAAGTCAAGGGCTGCCGAACATTGAAATCTTTCAAATCCAAGTTATAAAATTACCTTATGACGAGTTGCCAAACTAACTTACTATTATGACAAGTGTTGTATTGCATGTTTCTACGTATTCACATTCTTTTTTTTTTAATGTTCTAGTGATATTTAACTTATTTTATATTTTTGTTTTCATATTTTCCGATAACGGTATATCTCTAATGTGATAAGTTGAGCTGTATATAATCATAATTTTCCTTACTGTGTGTACTTAAAAATATTGTATTCATTGTGTGCTTTGTACTGCACTATTTTATTACTACTATTAGTATTATTATTACTATTAGGCCTGTTATTATTATTATTATTGTTATTATCATTATTATTATTACTATTCTTATCTATTATTATTATTATTATTATCAATAATTGTCTTATTTTTTTATACTTTGTATGCCTCATGTATTTTTGACCTGCTGTTCACATTTTATTATGCTTTTTTCTTTCTTTCTCTATGTTATATATTGTGTCTGATTTCTTCTTACTTGTTGTTTACATTTTATTATTATTATTATTATCTTGTACAGTTTTGTGTGTAAAATTTTAGTGTACTTTGTAAATTTGTAGTGTTTTTGTAACGCAGTTTTTACTCCTGGTTGAGTGTAAGAGAAGGCCGTATGGCCTTAACTCTGCCAGGTTAAATAAATCATTATTATTATTATTATTATTATTATTATTATTATTATTATTATTATGTAGCGAACACACGACTTTGGTTTTAAATTTAATGAAACAATATCTATCTTCCCGCTCAGTATTAGAACTGTACCTAAGCTCTTTGCATTTAGTCATTTTGGAACAAATGAGGAGCTTATTTTTGATAAACATGCGAGAATAATAACTATTTGCCTAGTTCCTTTTAAAATTGTAACTAAAATTTAATAAAACAATTACTAATTTCATCATAATTACAAATAAATAATAATTTAATAAAAAATTCCAATAAAATAATTAAATATCAATAAATCAAAACCTAAAAAAAAAAAATTTTAACAAACTTAAAATGATAGTTCTTATAAAACCAACATTAATCAAAAATAATAAAAATTATAAAAATATATCAGTAGAGCTTATCTCCCAATAATATTTATATTAATAAAACAAAAACTAAAAAGATAGAAATATAAATAATAATATATGAGTAAAAATATTCATTTCTTGAAAAAAAAAAAAAAAAAAAACCACTGAAGCCGAATAGCATTTCACTGCTAAATAATTATTATTAATAATTATAAAGCAATAACTAAAATATCCAATTAGATCCTTCAAAATCGGGAAATAAAAAATTTATAATACAATTTAATAAACCCTGATACACAAGGTACAACAAAAATCTACTATCTGCCCATTCAAATAACTTGTGGAAAATTACGAAAAACGTTTTTAGATCTAAAATTTCTTACCAGCTAAGCAAGAGACAATATGAAACTAAAGACGTTGTGAAGTCCTTCTGAATGGTAAACTTGGTTAGAAGTAAGTTTATCTAATCCTGCTGTATACCAGGAGCGTCATCCATTATTAGAGACCTTTCTTTTAGAAAAATAAATTTGTTTTTATTTGAATTTTATTTTTCAAAGAATCGTTTATTTCCTCTGACTTAACATTTTTATGTCCAGTTGTAATATTTAAAGTTACAGAAAAATGCATACAGCATATATTTCATGTTTAAACTATCAAAGCTAGATAATACTTATTCATATATGTGACATAGAGAAACCCAAAAGCATAAAAATCATAACAGCAATTTATACATGTGTTTGGTGCCTTGAACATCATTTTGGTTATTTAGGGGTCTGGATCAAACTAATTTTAAAAGTATAATTTACCTGGTATGATGCATATAATAATTCAAATAATGGACTTAAATTAATAAAAAAAATGGTTTGACATAAATTATCTTTCTATCAACGAAAATAAAACCATGATTATTCCATTATCATTATCTGAAAAATGTAACAAACCTCCTACATCTATATTAAGTATTAAATTACATAATTCTGATTGTTGTCTTACACAGTGTAAATGTCCGATTATTAAAGAGTCCTCTGAAGTTAAGTATTTAGGCATAATTTTCGATAATCCTTTAAAATGGAACCAACACATTAATTACCTTTGTAATAAATTACGTAAAATAGTATATTATTTTGTTTTATTGAGGAAATTACTAAACTTGTCAATAAGTTTATTACGCACAATATATTTAACTTTATTTCAATCGGTAATTATGTACGGAATTATAGGATGGGGTAGCTCATTTAAATACAATTTTAATCCACTTTATTTATTACAAAAGAAAATGATTAAAATATGTCTTCATAAACCTATTGATTTTCCATCTCAAAATTTGTTTTTAGACTTTAATGTACTTAACGTAAGACAAATTTATTATATTGTATTAATAAAATTCATACATAAAAATCGAAATAATTTTGAATTGTATTCTCATAGTTATGAAACAAAAGGTATGAATTCTTTAAGATTGTTTGAACCAAAATGCAATACTGTTACAGTATTTAATCATAGTAGTAATTTAGGCCCAAGAATATATAACAAATTTATATTTAAATATCCTAATCATGTCAATTCTAATGGTTCTAGTATTAAATTTAAAAAGTTATGTATGAATTTTATAAAAATTGAAAAATTGTAAATTTACATTTATATACTATAATTGCATACTAGACATAAGACAAATTGTATTGTATAATTATTAATTTCAATTCAGGAATCCGCCCCTGAGCACGAGATCTGCTCTTTCAGGGGCGAGCTAAAGTTTTTCTGTATATATTATATTTTATGTTACAATTATTAGCAAAATAATAAATAAATAAATAAATAAATATAAAGCATGGAACATAAAATGTAAAAGAAAGCACAATTCATGGAATATTAGCTGTTTAATTGTTTGTCTAACATAACGTTTACCTTTGAAGACCACACGGGTAAAAGGAGGTAAATCACCTTTTCTGAGAAATTTAGATATTGCGTTCACTGTGCTCTCGAAGGCCTAATTTATCGTTCCATAGCAAGTACATGTTGAAAATGAGTTTAGTCACTTGTAAAATTAACATTAAGAAAACAGTGCACAGAAAAGAATGAGATAGAGCAGCGTTTCTCAAACTATGGCCCGCGGACCACCAGCGGTCATCGATGTTTGCCCTTGTGGTCCTTCAAAAAAAGACAGAAGAAAAAATAAAATTCAATCGACTTGCGTATCACACTATAGCTGAAAATCTCAGAGTTTGTAAATGACACATGGCAATCGCCTTTCACTTTTTCTCCCAGTACTGATATTTTATGAAATTTATTTACCCTACCCGTCTATCGCCTTACCACTCTACTCTCAGAAACAAAAGAGGGATTTAAAGCACTATGAACGTGGTGTTTCTCGCCATCTTTTCCGTGCAAATCTGGCGCTGTGCCTGTAACCCAGCTAGGGATCACCCGAATTCATAACAGGACCGAAGTACCGAACCTTTTCATGTATTTATGACTTTCTTAATAGTTTTGCTGACACCCAGTCTGCACATTCAAATGGTCACGTACTGTACACCGTACACCAATAATTGAACGTGCAAAATTGTATCTTTACTTGTTGAAAATCGGTCATGATTCTGCATTAATTTTTTTTATTTGTTTTTGCAAATGACGATATAAGAAATTTTCATTTTTTAGTAGGTTATTTTACGACGCTTTATCAACATCTTAGGTTATTTAGCGTCTGAATGATATGAAGGTGATAATGCCGGTGAAATGAGTCCGGGGTCCAGCACCGAAAGTTACCCAGCATTTGCTCATATTGGGTTGAGGGAAAACCCCGGAAAAAACCTCAACCAGGTAACTTACCCCGACCAGAAATCGAACCCGGGCCACCTGGTTTCGCGGCCAGACGCGCTGACCGTTACTCCACAGATGTGGACGAAATTTTCTTCTATTAACATTAAATTAATTAGTTAATACTAATATGAAATTAATTGAATTTAATTATTTTTAATTAATTATTTCTACATTAAAATGTAAATATACTGGTATTAAAATATGCTACATAAATGATAAATTTGCTTTCAAAGAGAACAAGAGTAAGGTGGTCCGCGGAATTGTTCTGACTTAAAAGAGTGGTCCCCACTTCAGAAAAGTTTGAGAAACACTGAGATAGAGAAATCATCGTGCTAACCACGCGATACTCCCAGACTGGTTGAATTATCGTTCACCTCTGCTGAGGCATGTGGAGTGACCCTTAAGGAGCTGTTGCGCCCAGGATTCGTCCAGGTATCATTATTCCTACAAGATAGGCTACAATACAACTTAATTTCTGTAACATGAAAGCAACAGGATCCACGAATGCGTGCTGCGATACAAGTAGTCAATGTAATTGACGCAATCGGGAACAGAAAAAGTTTCCTTTTTTATCGTCCCACTGGAAGGTTCATCACCATGGGTAGAGACCAGCATATGGACGTACAAGAGCACAACATGGCGTCACGTCGTCTCTACTTCGAATTCCATGCCAGGGCGTGGAGGTCCAGTACCGATTCGATATCAAGGAAAACATGACACAACCACGTGACCACCTATCAGGGCTGACCAGTAGCCACACTTCCTATTACAACACAACGCTCCCTAAATATTCAGATAACCTTAAGACTAAGCAAATGAAAATGCCAAATGAAAGGTTAAGAAGAGTAGTGGTGATATAGGTAAGAGAAAAGAAGGTAAGGCATAGGAAAGCAAAGAATAAGAGTACAAGAGTGAAAGAGAAATAAACGAGTTAACAGATAAAGATATGGTGAAAATTGAGAAGAAAAAAATTCAAGGAAAAAATAAGAAAAGGAAGCAAGTGAAAGGAAAGTTGGACAACAAAAAGATGACAGGATATTTTTAAATCCCATTGTTTGATTCGATAAATTATTCTGATCCCAGTTTGAAGAAAACGGAATCGAAATAATGGCGTTGAGTAGTGTCTACCATATGTTAGTTTAATCTAATCACGCATAAAAAATTACATTTCGATAAGTTGGGCGTTGTGCGTACGAGTATGTGAGTGCACTTCTGCCCCGAACTTTTCTCCCGTTCACCATTTCTTCCAGTGCATCCTTCAGTAGGCAGTTTCTTCTCAAACAGTTACCCAGCCAATTCCTTTTCCTCTTCCTAATCAGTTTCAGCATCATTCTTTCTTCACCAACTCTTTCCAACACAGCTTCGTTTCTTACTCTGTCCATTTTACACGCTCCATCCTTCTCCATACCCACATTTCATATGCTTCTATTCGCTTGTCTTCACTTCGTCGTAATGTTCATGTTTCTGCCCCATACAATGCTACACTCTACACTAAGCACTTCATTAGTCTCTTCCTTAGTTCCTTCTCCAGAGGTCCGCAGGAGATGCCCCTTTTTTTCTATTAAAAGTTTCCTTTGCCATAGCTATTCTCTTTTGACTTCTTGGGAGCATCTCATGTTACTGTTTATAATACACCCCAAGTATTTGAAGCTGTTCACTTGCTCTACTATCTCATTTAGAATTCGCAAGTTTACCTTCTTCACTTTTCTTCCTATGACCATGGTCTTCGTCTTGTTGGCATTTATTTTCATTCCATACTGATTACAGCTGTCTTTCAGCTCCAGTAGCATATCCCTTAGTATCATCTCCTCTTCTGCTAACAACGCCATATCATCAGCAAATCTTACACACTTTATTCTTCTTCCTCGTACTGTCACTCCTCCCATGTTCTGAAAACAGTTCTTCACTAAATCCTCCAAGTAGGTGTTGAACAGGGTAGGTGATAAAGGGTATCCTTGACGTACTCCTCTCCCTATTTTACTTTCTTCAGACATTTCTTCTCCTATCCTGACTTTGACTCGTTTCATATAAAGGTTACTGAGCAGCCTCCTCTCTTTCCAATCCACGCCAATTTTCTTTAGGATCCCCATCAGTTTATTCCAATCCACTCTGTCAAACGTCTTTTCTAGGTCCACAAATACTATATACATTTCTTTATTCTTCTCTAGATATCTTTCGCCGATTGTTATAGAACAATGAAGGATAAAAATATTTGTGCCCCATGTCACAAATTCCTGATCCGTCAGCATAACCTAAAATCTTACGAGGACTGACAGCCTGTTAGGCTATGCGCTGTATCTGCGAACAGTACTAATTTTCAATGAACCAAGCTATAGATTTGAGTGGAGTCCTCCCACGTTCTCAGTAACAGAGGCGTGCACACCCCTGCTGTACCTGTCGCTGCGACCGATCTTGTCGTCCTTGAGATTTTAAGATGAAGAAACGGAACACACTCCGCGCTTTAGAGAGAGATACCTACAGCAGTACATTATCTTTCCCTTATAACCACACTACACAAAAACTAGACGAAATCCAGAGTCAATGAAATATCCAGCATGCATTACCTACGTACATTCGCTGTATTTGTTGTCTTTAGTATCTTTAGATTTATGTCGTGAATTTCGTAATAAAACGATTGTGGAATCAACGTAAAACTAGTTCAGACTAAGTAATTTATGAAAGTTCCATTACACTGAACAACAAATTTTTACTTTTTGTCTTGTTCCGAAATAAAAATACGTGAATATTACTAATATATGTGCCCTAAATCTGAATTCAAAATCCGAATTGTTCCATGACGTAACATTTTCCGGGGAAAATGAATTTGATTTTTTATGAAGAAACTTTTTTTTTTTAATTTTTCACTGCTACTGATAAAATTACAACACACTAGGGATTCAAAATGCCTCATAATACTTAAAAAAATTTGTATTGGTTACAAAAATGATGTTACATAGTTTAAAACACAACAACAATAAAAATATTTCATGCGTATAATGAGAAAAATCTCGGAATTTGAACTTACTTCTAAAAGAATATTCTGGGTGACTTCTGTTTTTAACTAAACCCGGGACTGTCTTTTACAAGGAACCAACAATAGTCTGCAAGCATGCTGGATGATGATCTTCCTTTATATCGCCTTTCCATTTCAGATATTTCTTGATGAAATTTAATCTTTCCCCATGCTCGTCGCTTACCGCTTCAAGGTTAGGAGGAAAGAAATCCAAATAAGAATGTAAAAACTGTATTTTGAGAGACATTTTACAACCTATTTTCTCATATGCACTTGACATGGTTTCTACAACAAGTTCTATTTAGTTCTCTGCCCTAGAATTTCCAAGGAAATTTGAGCAAACATCTTTGAAAGTGCGCCACGACATTTTTTTCTGTAATGGGAAGTTTTTCCTCAAACAAAGAATCAGCCATAACTTTTTGAATTTGTGGACCGATTAAAATGCCCTCTTTTAATTGACTTCACTCAAAATGTTAAATTTTTCTTTTAAATACTGAAAACCACACCATTGTTTGTTAATTGCATAGACCTCACTTTGAACTATTATAAAATTTACTGAATAGAAGGGACAAATATCTGTTTATTTATTAGAAGTACAAAAGAACATGCCAATAATCATAAGAAACCGGAAATAACTCAAACTCATAAAATGCATTAGCTTTTGTTTTGCTTTACAACCCCCAACCCACGCCAGATGTTTCCTGGAGGACCGTTTATCGAAAAGTGAAATCATAGTATATCTTAAAAACCTTACGTGATACAAATAAAAGAGATGCATTTTCGTAATTAACGCACACCAAACCATAAGGAACACACTGTTTTAAGTCGGAGCAAAATTCTTGTTGTTCAGTGTTGTTGTTGTTGTTGTTGTTATTGTTATTTTTATTATTATTATTATTATTATTATTATTATTATTATTATTATTATTATTCTGCCTGGGAAGAAACTGCCTACTGAAAGATTAACTGGAAGGAATGGTGAACGGAAGAAGAAGATATCAGATAATAGAATGACATTAAGATATATGGCTCATATGAGGAAACAAAGAGGAAGGCAGAAAATAGGAAAGACTGGAGAAAGTTGGGTTTGCAAAGAAATAGCCTACTGCCCTACAATATACTCCAAAAAGGTTCAAAATATGTAGCCTACATACCATAATATGTATTAAAAGTAGTCAAAATATGTGCATATATATGTAATTACATTTTCTTAACTATGGACAAATATGGAATATTATAAAATAAAAAATATGTAGGTTTGACCACCGAACACCACACAGGCTTTTATTACTTTTACATTTTAGGATCTACAGAAATGCTTCAAAATATTGAATTCATCAATTAATCATATAAATATAAGATTTTTGTTTCCTAAATCCACATTGCTCTAAAACTAGACTAAGCCTATCTATTCCAAACAATGATAAATAATCTATTGTACATAACTTTCTCAAACAAGTGGGCAAATTATAAATACATTGATTTAATGACTATCACAGAGATGGATTACTGTACAAAATAATGAATATATGTCAAAATGAATATAAGCAAGAGTAGAACTACCACAAGGAATAGTAATAAGTTCAATATTGTTTAATATGATTTAGGCGCAGAAATTTAGAGAAACTTTCACTTTCAAATAGACATGTTTGCTGATGATGTAATAATCTTGACATTAGGACAAAATAAGAAAAACAGGAAACACTATCAAATATAAAGAGCTGGAAAAAAAACAATGCAGTGTGCTTGCTGCAGAAAGTCTAGAAAATAATCTACTTATAACAATATAACTGTCCACACAGATAAAACAAAGTTTAATATCTTCACAATCCGAAAGCCACATTCAGTTCCTAACAGAAAAATTATCTCGACTATGCTTTGTATTTCGAGTCCTCTCAAAAATATCACCCACTGAGCTACTATTGTCAGTTTATTTTGGCTATGTACATTCAGTCATATCATATGGAGTAATACTCTGGGGATCATCATCAAAATCTTCTCATATTCTTAAACTACAAAAAACGAATAATTAAAATCATGAAGCAAGTATCCATTCGCAAAAAAAGTAAAGGACTTTTCAAGGAACTTAAAATTTTACCGGTACCCTGTGTTTATATCCTAGAAACAGTAGGCCTATGCTTTATTGATAAAAATTTTAATTCCTTTAAAACAAACTCAGAATATCACAAGCATAATACTAGGACATCCAATAATATACATTTGAATTATCACAGACTTGCCAAAACTCTCAATACTCATACACATACTAGTAGTAATTTATATAATAAACTTTCCCCACATGTCAAGGCACATAACAATAGTATGCTTAAGAAATTTGTTAAAAATATATTACTGACACACATGCCAGTGTGCACAAAGGAATATTTAAATATAAAGTTTCAAAATTGAACCATTTATTCTTGTGTGTACTGCCCTTCTGCTCTCTCTTGTTTCATGTATCTAGAGACATTACTGGAAGAGAGGCAGCATCAAGACTCAGAAGAAAGAAAATCAATTCCCTGCTAGTGTGTGATTACAAAATAATGCATCTCTTAAAATAAACTAAGCATCTTATTTACAAGTGACTATTCTAGTGTGTTATGCATTACTGACTGAATTACTACCTAGTATGTTATTTGCTCAGAGACTAACTACATTATATTCTAAGTAACTAGTATCCTATTTAATAAGCATAGATTAAGATGATTGTAAAATTATTGCATCATTGTTAGATTAATGTACACTGACGATGCCATGAATAATTGTATTCCAATGGCTAATAAAATATCTGTCTATCTATTTATAAAATATATACATATAACCAATAAGTCTTCATATAAAAACACTCCAATATACAAGAAAAAAATAGCAGCGACATACTCGACCTTAGTATTGAACAGGAAACATAAAATAACCAATCATATGAAGAAACTATGTCCTAAAAAGATTAGCTGGTGAAAAATCGAGCGGCAACATAGTTCTATTGAATAAAACCTATAGAATGTACATTAAACCCCTGATCACACAAACCTACCTAATATATATGTCTCGGTATTGGCAACAACACCGGTACATTCCACAACATAGGATAAACTTGAAAAAACTAAAAACAGCTCATTACGATTAATTACTGGCGTTGTCATGACAACTCCTATTGTAGCCCTCTAGAGGTTTTTAGTATTTTTTTTAATTAATCGACTTAAAAAACATAAGTGAACTGTATTCTAGATCCTTGTGGTCACCCTCACTGGAGGGCTGATGATTTAATCAAATCCTTCTCCCTATAAAAACAGAATACGAAAGGAAGGTGGTCATACTAATACAAAAACTAGAACAAAGTGAAAGAAAACATTCATGGTACATACCAGTATCAAAAGACCAGACAAGATAATCAAATGAAAACACAAAGAAGTTTTAAAACATACAACTTCAGATTCAAAGATGCATTACTAATATCGTTTAAAACCACAATAGCCACTCTAACCAATCTTATATACAGTACCGGTAATGTAAATAAAAAGACTGGCTTACGAGAGGCAATGAAAGCTGCTGCTCTAGATGCAATTAATGGAAAATAACCCAAAAATGAATGGATAAGAGTCTACACAGGTAGTTCATTGATAAACAATAGCAAGAATTTAGGTGCAGGAATATACTGTAAAGAATTCTCACAGTATCTAGCCTTAGACCAAATTGCAAACCACTTTTATGGGGAACTAGCACCAAGCAATCTAGCCTTACTAAACATCCTATATAGATCACACATTAAACAAAAAGTAGTAATACTTTCAGAATCAAAAGCAACAACAGAAGCTTTTGCCAATTATAAAACCACAACAAAATAAGGTGTTTGAGAAAAGCTATAACAACCATAAATGGATTATCAGTAGTAGTGTTACAATGGATATCTGCACATTTCGGCATTTTAGGAAATTAACAAGCAGATCAACTTGCTAAAAGAGGGGTGTATCAGAGATACGGCTATACGTTTGATTGCATCGCGTGATGACAGTATTATTGTTACAGAAAATATAACATTACTGTTATTTACTCTTGGGTATGATAAATATAATTATAAAGGCGTAAACTGTTTCATAATACAACACACACTTAGTGAGTAAGGAAAAATCACATTTATTTGCATGATACTAACAAAATGAGATGATTGTATTTTATTTGATAAAAATATGAGTGTATCGAGTATTGAGACTAAAAACATGTATCAGTATCAAGTAGCAGTGCTGTATCAAGTATCAAGAAAAATTTGGTATCGACCTATTTCTAACTAAAAGTTCTGTGGAAGCTAATAATTTTGGTGGGAAACTAATGTGTGTAACTGTGATTGTTTTGTCCTGCTTAATGATTTATTGTCACATAGATTTAATACCACATATGTGATTTTTTCAAACTTTTCAGGAGAGACATAAAACTGTTTTTATTATTATACATTCTATCTATTTTAACCACTGAAAAGCACAATAATCAGTAAGAAAACATACTTTTGAATAACTACACACACTAAAAATGTAGCAGCAGCTAAAAATGAGCCTGTACCTTCATCAAGAAAATTGTTCACTTATTGAACTGAATAGGTCAGAATTAGAACCCTAGGACCTACAAGATATGTAGCCTACATAAGGCGAATTAAGATTTCTGATGCAGGAGGATAGGATCCTAGACAGAGAAAACCACATATAACATTATTTATTATTATCCTCATTCATCAGAGCGGTGAGAGGAAAGACTGGTAGTGTGATGGAAGTTCTGCCACGGGTACTGCAGTGTAAACCAAATTTATAATTATGCATTATTTTAGTCAGATTACTGAAAGACCACAATGTAACAGAAGAATTTAAAACTTATTGCTTACAGTACAAAGAAAGTTTACAATATAGTCACTAGGGAAGCAAAAAAGCTACGTAATAACAAATACATTAATACTTCAAAAATGTAGGGATTCCAGATTTTCAAAATAAAAACTCGGACACTTGGTTGTACAGTATGTAGGGGAGACTGTTGTACCTTTAGCATAGTGTACCTTTGAACATTTTTTGTTTTTTTATTTTTTGCTACTACCTAGAGGACTCAAACTGAAGTAGATTGTAGGGAAAGCCGCTAAGTAGATCTGGTCCTAGTTTTGGTTTGATTTATTGCAAAGTGTGAGTTCTGTGAACGAAAGAATATTTTTTAGTACCAAAGGTAAACATTTCGTTCATTGATATATGTTATCTAACATAAAACCAGATTATATTTGTTACCATCTATTAAGTACAATGTGTTCCGTATCATCTGGTGAATAATAACATATTTTAATTTCCATGATTTATTCGAATCTCTACTTTTGAGAGCCATATTTGTTTAAACGTGCACCCTCTTGTACCTTTGAACACAGAACATCTTGTATCATGGAACATGTTCCGAGGTACATAATACTATTGGTTTTTGTCTTTCTTTTATTTTAAGATCATGTCACGAAGTAAGTCTGAAATTAAGAGGTCCCCCAGTTGATCCGGATGCCTCGAAGAAAGCTGTTGAAGCAATTCTTGTTCCTCCAGGAAATAAAATCTATATCAGAGAAGACTGCTCTGGTTTATGATGGCAAATACATTTTAAATATGGTTGTTAGTTCTTATAACTATATTTCCACCTATATTACATGTGTTCCAACTTACAAGAGGGTATGTTCTAAGGTACATGAAACTGTTGTACCTTTGAACATATTACATTTTATTTTTTCCATCCTTAATAGATGTGTAGAACAGGAAAATATATACACGAAGTTGTAAAGGAATCTTCAATAATTATTTAAAGTATTTTTTAATTTAAAAAATATAATTTCCCTAAATTAAAAAAAATAAAATCTGAGAAGTGTTTAAAGGTACAACAGTCTCCCCTACACAAAATATTTTAGTACGACGACAAATTCATATAATGAGGTTACTTTTAAATTTCGTAGTTTTAAGATGCAGTAGTCTAATACTGTAATGATTGGGAATAGTCCTCAGAATTGACATAATCGTAGAACACGTTTTCTAAATTAAAATTAATTTAGCCTAATTCACTAAATACTAAATTTAATATTCTTTATAACTTTAGCTAATAAGTTAAATAAACTAAAATTCTGTTTTACAAAAAATGTGATGATAGCATACTTTTGTCAAGTAAACTCTGTGTTATCTTTGTACTCAACTTTAGTTACCTACGGGCCAGTGACACTCCTCAGTTTCAAATGATTTATTTTTATTTTGAGGTTAAGGGCTAGGGTATTTCTTGTAAAGTGAATAGCTTTCAAGAGTATGATATCAGAAGATACCGGTACTATTTCAAAAAATTTCAGACAAGTAAGATACTTATAAGATGTTTTCAACAACAAAATTGAGTTCATGGTATTTACTTTAAGTCTGTTTTTCTCTTTGGTCCACAAAGTGCTCATCTGAGACGAAATTCTCTCAGTGAGAGCATTTGAGCCAGGCAGATTCAAGCAGGAGGATGACAACACTTGAATATTCTTAGTATGAGCTAAGGTTCACTTACATAAGTATGAAAAAGATTCCTGCCGATACTTTTAGATTTACTGCCCCACTCTTTGGTTTTTCCTTCATTTACAAACACTTTAAAATGGGTGAAATCGTCAAAAAGTTTATCTTCATTGATGAGAGACTTGGCTGTAGGAAGTTATGTTCTTTAGCTTATTGCAAGATTCTCTCATATTGTTGCAATTCAAATCTCCGAGGCACTTAAGAGAGCTTCAGTTTATTTTTCTGAACCAGTCCATTGGTGTAGTCCACTCTGCTAAATTATATAGTCAACTGCTATAGAGTAGAAGTTCTTGACCTCTTTCCTGAATGTATTTCCAGTCACCTTCCCTTCATCTTTTAGACTCCTCGCCATTTAAAAAGATCACTGTTCATGAATCTTACTTCTTGTATTGATTTAAGTTTCAACAGAAGGCTTTCTACTGCCTTCATTATCTGAGAACTAGTTGTTTTATCTCTTACGAGCTGGGTTTGTAAGAAAAACAGGCAAAATTCTCTCTCGTCTAAAAAGTCCTCTGATAATAGTCTTCATTACTTATAAAATAGGAGCGCAGAGGCTCATACATCTCAATTAACCTGTTGTAATAAGTTTTATGTGTACTAGTACAGAAATCTGGCAAAATTTTTTACTATTTGGTTGTTGTGTTTATGGGTTACAGCCTATTGAAGTTCATGTGTTTGCACTCACAATATCAATGAGTGCAGAGTGAAACAAAAAAGTGAAGAATAAAAGCTAGAGCCTTGATTCTTGCTTTATTTTGTTCAGTAATCTCAGTGGTGACATTCAAAAAGTTTACCAACCAGTTCTTTCATGTGTACCTATGTTAAGCATATACAGTATATGTCCATGGTAATTGCAAATATTACCTAAAAGTAATTTAACAATTGGTTCAGCCGAACCGGTGCGAACCAGCTGAATATCACCACTGGGTAGCCTATACATTGGTGATTTTCAAAATATGGTTTTCTAAAGTCAGTATAACATATTTATTGACATTTATTTACTGATGTACCGGTACCTAATTTACTTGAAAAATTTGCAAATGTATATTGTTTTAAAACAGTGCTGTAGTTGAAAACAAAGTTTAGGGGCTACTGTTGAAATCCCTTTGGTCAGACTAGACTGTGTATGGACTCGTACTGCACTTCTTTCCAAGGTTCCTTCTCCGTCATGCAGTCTCCTCTGTAGACTTCCTTCCAGATCGCAGCCGCAATTGCATATAAGGCAAGAATTTAAACGCTGACATTGGTGGTCCAACACTTTTTATGAACAAAAGCCTAAGAACTCTTTTACTGGAAGAATCTTACTTTTCTTAGTGCAGATATCGTAATGCTCATTCACATTCTTTAGTTGAAATTGGAATAGAATCTATAATATGTAACTGGACTCAAGATTCATGAGCGCACGAAAAGTAACAATATTTCCCTCCTCTAGCAAACTGCTAGCGAGTTTTAAAATTAGTGAATCAGTGAATGAATAGGACAGCGGTGTGCAAGCTTGAAATTTACAAATCACAACTACTCCTAAAGTGCCAGACCATGGTTTTTGATAAAACAACAAATGGGCAAGCGTTTAAGCAAAGGATATGAGATGCCAGCTGCTATTTTTATGCCAGATATCAAAATCAAAATGTTTTTCAAATAACTAACATCCTGCATTTTAAAGTCTATTAAGATTATTTAAACATAAATAATATATTTTCGAGTCTAGTCTACATATTTTTTTCTGGTACGGTAACAGCGAGTTTTTATTTTAGACAGTATGGCGTACCGGTCCATACCAGCCCAACTACAGCACTGTTTTAAAAACAATATGCTATACCTTGAAAATTGTTGATTTTTTTTATAGTTAGGTTTTGTACCAGCCTTTGTTAGAGAAAAATCTGTTTTGAAGAAATGAGTGGTTCTTGAGAAAAAAAATTATTTCGATAAAATCTCAATTAAGACATGTAAAGCATCTGTAATATCTCATTTTTAAACTTCCTCTCAAAAACAAGAGAAACTAATAACAGTTCCACCTAGTTAATGGTGTAGCACCTCATTTAGACCTGCACAAAGGAATTAAAATTCTGTAGAGCTCAGTGTAACTGAACATTGTGATCTGTGTTCCGTATCATTTCAAGAGGCTCAAAATTGCTTGGTGTTAAAGTGAGTGAAACATTTCAGATGACAGACTACACAGGGAGGAAGTAATATAACTGTGCAGATTTTAAAGCTTATTCCTCGGATAGAGTGCAACAAAGAATTCTAATACCATATTAATTAGTCTCAAATAAATACTTTTCTCCTAACAAATAATTTCACCCTAAATGTAGGCTACTATCCGTGCAATTCTGATGTTTACTCATGTCATTGGTTAGAAACAGTTAAGTAATGATTTATCCCTATGCAGTTCTTAAATAAAATGGACGGTTTTCTTGCTAAACACCGTACAAAGATTAACATCTATCATTATTTCTTGTCATTAGGAAATCAGGCAACCCTACTGTAGTGATTAAGAAACAAAACACTGCTATTTAGACTGAGTGTATGTGTGTATTCATAGGTGTGCTGGCCATGCACTATTGCCAAATTATGCAGACTTTCAGTCTAATTTCTGATTAACCATGCACTTAATTACAAGATGCGTAATAGGCAGTGCTTGGCATATGCCCCACCCTTTGTTTTCTCCCTTGAATTATATTTTCTCTCCTCTATCTCTCCGACTGTCATTTAATGATTTTTTTTAATATTAAAGAAGAAGTAAAGAAATTGTTTTGCTTTCCATTTTAATTGCACAACAAGAATGATTTAAAGCAGGGTGGATTCTAATCTCTCACGGGGAACCAAATGATCTCTTCATCCCCTCTCTTCCCCCAACGAACACCGTTGATTCGGTGACAGATGAATATCAAGCATCCTCGTTTAGAGACTGGTTCTGCTCCCGATGCCCAGCCCTGATTTAAAGAATACACCATGTAGCCTCACTGCAGATGCACACTTGTCTTGACGAATCTTAGAGTGTGTATTTGCAGCACTTCTTGTTTTTCAACCATTATTTTATCCATTTTGAATCTTGCGTACACCACTTTTAACATTTGAATATAATTAATTGATGAACTAGTGGACTTACTCGTGTTAAATATGAAATATTTGTCCGGCTTACAGCTGTTTCAGTGCTTCACGCACCATCATCAGAGCCTACTAGCCTACTAGCCTAGTATGTATGTATGTATGTATGTATGTATTTATTTACACTGCAAGTGGGCAAGCACCCGGTGGCAGTGGTATATATAATATTAACAATACACAATAAAAACAATACACAATAGGCTCTGATGATGGTGCGTGAAGCACTGAAACAGCTGTAAGCCGGACAAATATTTCATATTTAACACGAGTAAGTCCACTAGTTCATCAATTAATCATTATTTTATATAATTCTGGATTCCAGTGCTGCAGAGATGGACAATTTTTGTTTATGAACATCAATCAAAATACATTTGGAACAGCAAGAGATGATCTAAGATCTGTACAGATCTCCACATACAAAACTTAGATACCCATATGCCATATGGCTCCGTACAGACAAAATTTTCTTTTCCCCATAAGATTAATTAAAAAAATTATAGGTTCCCATACGATGTAAGGCCCCGTATGGCCTCCATGACAGCACTGATAACAGGTTTTTTTAACTTGTTTTAATGTGTTCTGTTGCCCTCTTCAAACTGTACAATTATATCACTTCCATCCTGTATAGCTAGGCAATCAAGAAAACTTATGCAGAAGAAAGGAATACTTTCACTTTCAAACATAAGAAGAGGAAAGAAGCTAGCATATGAAATAGTGAAAATTGTAACTGACTTTTATAATAATTCAGATTTCTCCAGAATATTTTCAGGTATGAAGGACAAAGTTAGGATTAAAATAAAATGTTCATGAACAAAAACACCTCATACTTTGTAATCTACAAGAATTGTACTCTTATTTTTAAGCAAGATATACACATTCATAATAGTTTTGTTTAAACATTTTGCTAATTAAAACTAAACACTGTGTGCTAGCAGGAACACCAGGAACACAATTCTGTGTGTTTATGTACAATACACTAAAATGTCCAGCAGTCAGGGTGCGAATTTCCCCCATGTTGAAATGTTATCCCCCTCTCAAGAATTCATATTAACATCCCTGCCAAGGATAACTTCTATCCCCCCTCACAAAATATAACTGTTTTAATACAAATATACTTGATAAAGTACAGTATAAAGTAAGCAAAGAAAATAATATTGATGTATTATCATCACCAGCAAGCTGACAACAATCAATAACTTAGGAATTACACATCTTATCTTAAGCCTGCTCATGGATATAATCATTATTATGACCAATATGCAAGACAAGCAACTCAATGCGACCAATTGTTCAGCCGTATCGAATGAGGATAATAATTTTATGTGTGGTATTCTCTGTCTAGGATTCTACGTCTCCCCCTCATCAAAAATCTTATTTCGCACCCTGCCAGCAGTATAAAACTAGAAGAGTGATATAAAGATCTTATCAAAATGGTTGTTCGCGACATGAACAAAAGCATCTTTAGACTACGATTATGTGACAAATGTAACAGTGATGAAATAGTTTCTATTCAGTAAATTTGAAGAAAATAATCCTGATCAACTGATAGGATAGATTTAGTAACCTGAACTTTGAAAATTTCAGAATTCATTGACTTTCTAATTAATAAAAATGAAAAGCTTACACCACATGCATCATATATTTCTAAATCACAAACTAAATATTTGCAGAAGAGAAAAAAAGAGTCAGACGATAAAAGTGCTCTCATCCTTATGAACTTAAGTGAAAATTATTCATTTGTGATTCAAGATGTGGCTCACAGTTACCACTGGAATAATGGTTACTGTACACGTCACACGTTGTGATTTATTACGAGTATAAGAGTTGGGATCATCTTGTGTCAAAAAAGCATGTGCATCATATCAGATGGTGTAAACCATGATTTATGTAATCTATAATATATAAAACACAACAAATTATTGTATCATTTCCGAACAATATTCTGTCAAATTTAACAAGCACTGAATACTTTATTGATGGTTGTGTTTCACAGTGCAAGAATTGTAAGAATTTCTTAAACCTGTGTTAACATAACGAAGACTTTTACAATTTAACTGGAAAATGGTCATTTTTTGTCACTAGTCATAGTAAGGCATCATTTGATGATATTGGTGGAACTTTAAAACTGCTTACTACAAAGGCTAATTTGCAGAGGCCCTTTAATGCTCAGATAACTTCTGCACTAGCTATCTGTAACTTCTGTAGGAAAAGAGTTAAAGAAATTGAAGTTGTCTTTGTACAAAAAAAATTACATAGTGGACATGTCCCTACAACTGAATGAACGATTCTAGTAAACTATTACATTTCCTTGTACTCACAGTATGCATCAATCTGTGCCCTTGTTAATAAATGAAATGGGTGCGAAAAGGTTAAGTACTGATCATCATCTCACAATATGATTTAAAAGACAAGTGTGATGATTGCAGTTGGTATGCAAATTCCTCCGTAGCTTTGTGTATGATTCACATTGGTACTATACATAGGATTTTCAGAAGCAGTTAATACTGTTGAAAGGGACACAACTGTTAAGTTTATACATCCACATGGTTCAATCTTCATATTAATGGCTTCAAAGTGATATTTTGTAAGTTTCCTTTTCAGCATATGTTATGAGAAGTCAGTGTGCATACAGGAACAGGAAGAACCAACTGACCAAGAAAACAAATGAACTCATTAATTCCAAATTACAGGAACATTTAAGGAAAATTATGATGAAAAGAATACTACTTACAAACATTTGTATGAACACGTGACAAATGAAGGATGCTATTCATACAAGTCTAGACGAAGAAGAAGATTTATGTAAACATTATAGTACTAAACATGGACATATAGGGTTCATTTATGAATGGTTATTTTAGTTTGTATCAGATATGTTGTGGATTAAAAATCATTTTCCTCCATACTTTGATTTTATCACAGTTGTTTCATTAACATAATGGTCCTATAAGCAAGTACAATAAAACAAAATAATATTTGTATATGGATCCGTGTAATTACTTATCTTTCATATAGAAAATAAGTCGAAACATCATGACCTAATTATACAAGCTCATAATAGAGCCCTGGTGGGAGGGAAGGACGAACGTTTTCGCCATAAATAGCATCAGGTCCCTTGGTAGGTGGTAAATGCTAAGTGAACATCTTTATTATATCTGGTTTTTATGGAAATTATCACACTTACACATGCAGGTATTGCACACTGAAACACTAACATAACAGTTACAAACTACTTTAATATTCACACTACGAATAACATCTATTATACAATTGAGCTCTTAAAATTATAACTAATTATGTTGTGAGATTTGACAACATCGTTGGAATTTAACACATGGTTGGTAACTGGTTGTGACTAGCAGACTGTGCGCATTGTTAATGTGTTAAGCCGTCCTTGCATTGTCTCAAAAGGCACTGATTTTAACAAAGCAAGTTTTCATAAGGTTGAATCAGTGTCAGGTTAGGTTAGGATTTTAGTATGCCTTGAAAGCAAGGGCACATTCTTAGACAATTGTGTCTATCTAACCCAACCTAACCTAACCTAACCTAACGTGTCACTGAATCGACCTTACGAAAACTCGCTTTTTTCTGTTATCAGAAAAGGTTATCAGAAAGGAAGAGCATGGAAATGATATGTGCTGCCCCTCACTGCCGCCTACCCCTTCCATCTCGACAGAATGATCTCTCCTGCCCGCATCACTCCACTGGCCCCCACTTTCTCAGCAACTTCTGATCCTTATTTTTAACGTGGTAACGATATTGTAAAGAATTACGTTCTTTTGTATGTTGCTATGCCGCTGTTGAATAAAATATACTTTTACTCATTTGTCTAGGGAAGTAATGTGACTTACGTGCCGTCGTCAATAACAACCAGCAATATCTCGGTAATAGTTATTTACGATACTAATTCAATATTCCATTTTACAATGCGAGATTGGAAATTTGTCAGACGAGGCCGCAAGTATTGTAATATGAAGTTACGACATATGTATCATACAAAGTTCTATCCACTTTGACAAAAAAATTAATGTAAACTTTTCATGGACAGCTATATATATATATATACATTTGCTTTTGTAACTGACCGATTCATGTAGAGGGCCTTGTAGGAGAAACTTTGAAGAATGTTATTATTGTCGGTATTGTTATAGTGACTAGTCAATGTAAAACATATCACACATATAAATGTTTATCAGGGGCGTATATTGCAGGTGTTCAAGGTGTGCGCTGGACACCCTGTAAATTCGGTAATTTCATTTTTTATTTTAAGTTGTTTTATATAATGCAGCAATAATTTTAATTTATCACAATTTAAATGCGAGGTAATCTCATTGGAAGTTGACGTATATAGTTCAAGACTAATTTTATTTATTACCATTTAAATATTTTAAATTCCTGCTGGTTGAAAGTGCACACATCCCCAGAACGGCTTTCATTTCATAACGTAGGCTACGCTCTGCCTGACAAAGTGGGATGAGGTCTGGTCTGGTTGTCCAGCCCGGACAAAAGAACATCCCCTGTTGAGAGTTACTGCTACAATTCTCTGCGCGCGCACGGTGGCATGGTGGGGATACTCGCTTCTCTCAAGCTCGCACGTCGTCCTGTATACAGGCAGCTCAACTTGTCAATTGGAGCGTTACAAAATATTGTGTTTGACGTGTGTGTTTACTGTTTGTGTGAGTGAATTTACTGTATTTAGGTTTTACTAGGGTTCATAGCTGTGTGCCAGCGCAGGTGAACAATTTAAATTACTTATTTAATGATAATAGCACTTGGAAATGTACACTGTAAAAGATCTTTTGCAGAAGCCATTCTCTTCTCGCCCACTAGGAGAGAAATTACATATAGTGAATAAGGATAGACCTACCCCGCCACTACCGAATTTAGTGCAACAATATAAAACAAAAAGCGAACAATATACTAGACATTTTTCTATTTCACAATATGAAATTGTAGAATCGTTAGCGGGTTGTGGAGCTTCAAACAGGTTATTTTGCTGGCCATGGTTATTGTTTGGTCATAAATAATGCAATTTTGAATAACGTTATTTGTAGTTTCCTCCTTTCTCCGGCATTTGCAGGGCAGTCATTGAAACAAGGTGATTAATTTTTAAGAAGTTGTGGTGCGAGTACTTTGAATAATATTTAAATGTTATTTTCTTTGAATTTTATGTAATTTTTCCATTAGTTTAAGGGCATTTTAATGATCATTTTAAGTAGATTTTTAGGTCATCAATATTCGCCCCATAGTTATTAAATATAAATAATACTAAATTATATATTAAAAATGGCAGTTAATGTTGACCCGATATTTCACTTAGGCCTATAATAATTGTGCGAGATAGACCAACTATATATTTTTAACAGAACACCCAAACTCCAAATCCATTAATATGTCACATCAACGG
The DNA here is from genome assembly GCF_040183065.1 of Periplaneta americana. Lineage (NCBI taxonomy): Eukaryota > Metazoa > Arthropoda > Insecta > Blattodea > Blattidae > Periplaneta > Periplaneta americana. The sequence continues at coordinate 190,318,662 of NC_091117.1, read as the reverse complement.
ATGTGTATACGCCACCAAAACATCATAAGATGAAGATTCCAGGTTCAGCATACGCCACTGATGTTTATGATATTAAATTAGCAGCATGCTGCTATTGATTTATTAATTCCAACAAAATCGTGACAGAGATATGAAGATGAATCTGAGAAATCTGAACAGTGGTGTAAGAAAAAAAAAAGTAGAGAATGTTTCTTAAAAGGTTATGCTGGCATATTTTTCAATGAAAAGTGAAAAGGAGAAATCAAGTTCTCTATGGACTCATTATTCCATGCCGCGGTGTACAATCTCATTGAAGAAAAACGTGAACATCGGTAAGTACACACAATTGTTAGTTTTTTTTTAACAGAAAAGTGATGGGTATAAAGCTAAGAAATCCAGAACTTTCTTTAAAGAAGACATATATAAGTTTTTCTTAGAGACAGACGTCCAGAACTATTTAATGATGAAAATTTCATTGGTTTTTGGGGTTTCTGGAGCCTGTTGACATGAGAAGTTAAAGAATTTGAGAGTTAGTAATGTTGACACTAGGGAAACATTAATGTGAATAATAAATAATAAATTTAGCTTCCCTTATGAAAAGGTTGCCAGATTTGACAAAAATTTATACCTAAGTAGCGTTTGTGCTCATCTGCAGTTAAGAAAGGGGGGATATTATCAGATAGGTTAGAATGATTTGAATGCCGCGAGAAAAATAATAATACGGAATGATTGGCATTGATATCTAAACCACAACAGCCATCGGTTAAGATAACTTGAAATTTCCATTATCACTCCCATACAAATGATTTCTCAATATCTGAATCGATCCTTTGAGGGCACTAATGGCTATTTCCTTCACAATGCTGTGTGTTAGGCCCAGGTTTTTACATTTGTTGGCAAAGAAGGAGGGTATGGTACCTCGTGCTCCCACCATCAGACCTATTACATCAATGTGGGACAGGCTATATTTATCTTTATAGAACGGGATTGTTGGTTCATAGATCCGTTTCTTTTCACTGTCCACCTCATGCGGTTGATCTGCATGTGTCTGTAAATACAAAAACCAAAATTGACAGGGAATTTGCTTGACAGAAGGAAATATTAAGGAGTACAACTGTCTACAGAATATTAGAAAATATACTGTTTTACGTCCAGCAACTGCGACACATACAGCTTTTTTGTTAGTTACACAAAAATGGCAAATGTTCTTCACACCCTGTGGGTGTTGGCACTTCTGGGGGCATTCCTAAATGCATTGCTACTTTTCTTGGATTGGCAAATCCGGAATGTTATATGGGACACTGCTTTTGCAGATCATCTGCTTCATTGTTTGCTGACACTGGGACTGACATTGTTACATCGAAGAGGCACGGGATGGTGCTCTAATAAAGTTATATTGAAACATCAATGGAAAATAAGAAGACAACTGCTACGAAAATTATGAGAAATAATTTTGAATATGTATGATAAGACTTTCTTGTGTTAAATTCTAACGTACCTTGTTTATATGTTTCGACCTATTTATGGGTCATCTTCAGAACATGTAAACAAAGTACGTTAGAATTTAACACAAGAAAGTCTTATCATACATATTCAGAAGTGATACAGTGTTAAAAGTAGTGTAATCAAGATGTATATAGAAATAATTCAATTAATTGTAATGTGAAAGAGAATATCAATTGTGTAGCCTCAACATCGGAAGGAATTACTTTGACGAATTGTGAAAATGTTACCATTAATGTGTATAACAAATAACATTTTTATACTTTACAACACTCAATGCAGTAAAGATGATCATTACAATATTTGTTTCAATGCTGTTATGTTTCACTTTAGGTTATCACAGCAGATAAAATCTATTTACTTTAATAAAACAATGTAATAACAGCATCCTTATGGCAGTGTGAGTAAAAGAGAAAAAATAAACACGTAGGCCTAACTAGAACATTTAAAGTTAACAATAAATAGTCATTTAGACTGTATAAAACTTTATCAATAAATTACTTTTAATTAATTTTTAATTTTTTCAATACTATAATAATTTTATCCTTGGTAATTACTGGTAGACTACCTGCTTTAGGCTATTAATCTAATTTACATAAAGATGAACAAGTTCTACACGACCCATGGAAAAAGAGACGAAATCTGGGAGAAAGGACTTCTCTTCCACAGATACCATGATCGACCGCAGTTGGACAAGACCAAACCAGGAATAACGCAGTGCCCTAACAAGATTGTTGGTACATGGTTTCCACTTAGAGAAGGGAACGATATATCGGTATCGAAATTTTGATTCAATATATCGTATAATATATCGGTTTTCTCATAAATTTATAGTTTTTTTTTTTGTGAAATTATTACCATTATTAATAACGACAAAATCCACACTAGACAACTCAGAGAGATGGTGCTAATGAAGGTGGACAGTTACATAATTGTGCAACCTTGAAAATAATATCCAAATCTAATTGGCTGGACTGGAATTCGAATTCAAACTGTTTAATATGCAGCACCAAATTCAAAATTCAATTGCGAACGTAAGACAGACGGAGGTTTATCTACGTACTGGAGACTAAGAGGAAGGCAGAAAATAGGAACGATTGGAGAATACTAGTTTTGCAGTAAAAGAACTACCCATGGGCAGAACACTTACTTATGTATATAATATTTTAATATTGTTATTAATGTTCTCCAAGGCAGGAGCAACTCCCACCCTGAAAGAGAACCGTCTGACCTCAAAACGAATATCAAAACTTTTATTTCTATATTCTGAAATGGAAAGAGAAAGAAGGATTTAATACCGATGTTACATTTGTTTACAGCTATGATTTCTATGCACAACCTAGTACTGATATTCTGTTTTCTTATTATATTTTAGTGCATAAAAATTCCATCCCTATCATCATCACCATTGTTGTTTGGAATGTTGGAGTGTAACAATAACTTCCAATGGGAACTTACTATAGAAGGATTGTATCAAATCAACTGTAAAATTTGTTAAAACTTGTAACATTCTAAGTAGGCTACGGTTTACTTACATTTAAAAATAACTACAAGTTCTGTTTACTTACATTTTTAAAGTGATTACGTTACGTTGTTAGGTAGAAAAGAGCATTATATCTGTGTCCTGAATTGAACCCTATAATTATAAAATTAGAATAATTGAATAGTGTTCGAATATCAAATACTCAAGCATGTAGATTTCATTTAACTCTTTTCCGTTATACCATTTAAGCTTTCCTTACCTCAACCATAATTTTGACTTAGGTTAGGACCTAGATCATACGGTACTGAAAAATTTATTGTTACAATTTTATTGGATTGGTGCATAAGTTCGTAGCGTTTTTCTGTACTTTCATTCATCTGCTGTCCATGTTTCCATAGCAACCAAGTATTTATTTACGCTACGAACTTATGCATCAATCCAATACATTCATGCTTTTTACTGTTATGATTTACTGTTAAAATTTAAATAATTATATTGTAATACAGTAAATGTAAACCTGAAAATACAATTTGTTTACTGAAGAACGATATATCGATATATTTTCTGCAATATATGTCGATTATTGAAATTAGGTTTGCAATATTAATATAAAAAGGGTACTCATATTATTTCCTCCATCACTATTTTCACTAGAAGCTATATTCCTAGCAAGCATACCGCGAGCCAGCGACTAATTATACTTACCTATACGTGCATTGTGCAACTTATGTGGGAAATAACGTAACGATCTGCATGAAATGATCAAATGAACACGATGCGCACGAAACAGACTAGAATCGCAAATAAACCACCGATACAAATACGTATTTGTACGGTTGTACTCTTTTGCGAATTCACACAAAGCTACATAATTAGATTATTGACCCAGCTTTCGCCGGGCACTACTAAAAATTGGTTATAGACTCATCAATTGTTCCCTTCCACGGAAATCTTTAGTAAAAGGCGAAAGATTTATACGATTTGAAAGGAAACCAGAGTAACATCAGAAACCTTCACAGGAATACATAAAGAATAAACTTCATATACTACCTACGAGAGTGAATATATTTGGGGACAGATTTTAGAAGTTACGTTAGGATATACAACGACATTGAAGAACTATCAATATTAAATGCATTCATTTCTATCATACTTATTGTCAACATTACTAATTTTGTTGGTTAAGTTCAAAGAATTTATCATTTAAATCATTTATACCTATGTCTTACTGGAACGTTTAGAATATACTGCTATCTAGTGACAGTTTTGAGAAACACGTAGTTAGTCGTAGTCAGCCACGCTGCCCCACAACAGTTACGTTGGTCGTTTGATCGATTCTAAAAATCGATTAACTCGTGTATACCAACGAGCTGAAACTGTAGCTCAGCGATTCTCAACCTATGGTACGCGTACCACTGTAGTGCCCACCGCTGTGGAGTAATGATCAGCACGTCTGGCTATGAAACGACCGGGCCCGGGTTCAAATCCTAATTGGGACAAATTACCTGGTTGGGGTTTTTCTTCAACCAATTGAAGCAGAATTGCTGGGTAATTTTCGGCGTTGGATATCCAACTCATTTCGCCACCATTAATTCACCTATTATTATTATTATTATTATTATTATTATTATTATTATTATCCATACAATAGCCCGGGTTAAGTTCAAGATGCGGCGTGCTGTATTTGTACAAGAGCGCGGCCGTTCGGCTATTCAATCTTTCACAAAAATAGGAGTGTTAAGCACAATAAGCAGCAGTGTAAAGGCTCATTTACATCGAAAATTAAACATAACGTACGCGTTAACTTAAGAATATAAACGTTACGGTAAAATCAAGAAGTCATACCATCATTCACGACGGGAACATAAACATAACCGCAAACATACTTGGTAACCATGGAAACATAACAACGACGCAATTTCCTCATATTCTGTCGTATACTTCAGCGCTTCACGATTCTGTTCTGTTCGCAAATCACTTAAGCATAAGCATGAAAGTTTGGAGTTTGCAAACTTTCATTTAACGTCTTACGGTAATTTTTATGTCAATTCTTATGTGAATCATTGTGAATTATCCCATTTGGTAGCCTGGGCGCAAACTTCTGTGTTTATATTACGGTTATGTTTAATTTTCATTGTGAATGGGCCTTTAGCCTTCGGTTCCTTCCTCCATAAAAGGGGGGGGGGAACCACATGTGGTACGTGACCCACAGCTGGGTGGTATTTATAGTTTGAAAAATAAAAATATGAATTATCATAACATATAATATATATAGCCGTTTTCAAAGTTTCAAATAAGGAAAAGACCAGTAAAATAATGTGTGTTTGAATATAAAATTATTTCTTTAATGCGTGTTTTAACATTTCTAATATCTGGCCAATTTCACTAGACCTTATTGTTATAATATATGAAGTTTCATAACTAAATATCGAGTTCATGTTTGCTGTAGCGAAAAAAATTCATGTTTTCACAATCTAAATATAGTTAAAAGAAAAACTGAGACTAATAATTTCTTTGTACTTGCTAAAAATGTCTTGAATGTAGATGGCAACTTAAATAATTACAAACTACAACTTTCCAACTTGATATGAATGTTGACGAAGAACTACGAGATTCATTATTATAGCCCTATGTCTGTTCCGGATACTGGGATTAAAATAAAATTAATAATACATGGTTATTATCAAATACTTTATCAGACATATAGATGTACACAATTTGGCACACACATACTCTATACAATAATACAAAAATATACACATACAGTACATTATCTAATTACAATAGTTCAAATTCAAAGGCTCAATACACTACATAAAGGTTCATAGAATTATGCGCAGATTTTTCTGATAAACCATTTCATAGTTGTCTTGTATAATGTACAAGATATTACATATGTCTTCATTACGAGTTTATATGCTGATGAAAACGTGCAGTAGTGTTGTCAGAAAATGAGACCGACTTGCACGTAAATATTATAGATTAAGTAAAATAGGTAGGCAATGTAACTTGTATGTCCTCTGAGTAAAACATTCAAAGCATGTAACAGATTACATAAAAATTGTTATAGGAAATAAGATAATAAGTACAAAAAGCTGCTGTTATAATACCTTTGGATGTGAAATCTCAATTCATTTCTGTAATGATGTAAATAATTAAATAAATCATCAAGGAACTTACGAAACAATCACAAGAATATTAAAATAATAAACATGGAAAGACAGACAAATAAAATGTTAAAAGATAACAACAATAGGCCTAGGCTACCAATATTTTCATGTGGTTCCAAATCATACAAGTTAAAAAATATCAGGTTAGAAGTAAAATTGCGGCAATAAAAACGAACCCATGACTTGTCAGGATATTTTTTCATTAATAAACTTCCTCGTATGCAATCGTGAAATTAATTCAACAATTCATAGCATAATGTTGACAGTTTCAAATGTGTGGATAAACACAAATAGCCTTCATTGGTCTCCAATCTAGGAAGACAAACAATAACTCAATGCAATATTGTACCTATTAGTTTTTACTCCTGTCCGTCGCTATGATTCTGTGGCTTCCAAGACGTTAAGTCCATTGAAACCATGTCCATATGACTTACGTCCTCTAATATTTTTGTCCACTTTCATTTATGTCCACATTTTAAGTTCGTCCATTTTTTTGGATCCATGACTGTTATGGTTATGTCCACTTTTATTTAAGTCCACTTTCATTTATGCCCACTTTTTAATGTCCACTTTTATTTAATACTGGGTCGGCAGTATTTTTAGCTTCCTGATTGTTCTTCGAAACTATCGAAACGACTACCTTCTTTCGTCTATAGAGTACATTGAGCCACAACTATGGATGAAGCAAAATTGACCCAGTCTAAAAAGAGAAAAACCTTTGCTATTGCATAAAAGTTTTTGTTATCATCATTCATACAGCAGTAATGGGCAAATGAGATAGGCCTACTGGAGATGTGAAAAGAGAGATGTGCTTGGCGGGCATTTGAATGTGCGACACCCTATTAAAAGATCGTATCTACAAAATTTAAGTCGAGTAGAAGAGATTGTTCGGAATTACAACCACTGCAACGAAGAAGTACACATCAGAACTTACCTCAAAGCTATTAGATATCTGAAGCTATATGAAGATGATCAGGCAGAAGAGATTGAGTAGGGAATTGAAGTAAATTTGTAGAGGGACATACTGTAATGTATTGTACAATCATGTAGTGGACGTAAAAATGTGGACATAAAATTTATGTAATTGGATTAAAATAAAGTGGACATATACTTTATTGGACATATATTTATGGACATAGTGTAATGGACTTTTATGTAATGGAAATAATAAAATGGACATTAAAATTGTGGACATTATAAAAAGGACCTAACGTCTGTGTTTCATTCTGTGCATAGCTCGTGCGCTTCCTAACCAAGCGGTCCGTAATTAGATTCCCGATGTGGGAGATTTATCTCAATTCCACGGATTAGGTGCTATCCCTCGTTTTGTTGTCCGCGGTGCCCCTGCATCGCGCTGACCACACAGTCAATGATCCGCAATGTGAGACTAGTGTTGGTCCAAAGATATATTCTTCCCTAACTTACACCTAATCGGCACAAAAGGAGGATGTAAAACAATACAAAGAGAGAAGTAATTGTTTTCATTGCTATTGAACAGATGATCCACCTTAAATGAGAGTCATTTGTTTTATGTCGTAATGTAAAGATGGCATGACATGTTTCATAATGTTCTGTAGTTACAGATCAAAGCAACTTGAAACTAATTCGTAAACCAAGGCAAATTCTACAAGGCTGCCTTGGAGGGAGTTTTGATTCGTAGACCTGACCAGCTGACATCGTGTCTCGGAGCTTCAAGATGGATATCAGGTATTGAGCCTTCGAAATTGAACTAAACTATTTGCTATGTATATGAGAACAAAACAGCACAGATTAGAATAGAATCAAAGGAACATCCTTTTGTGCAAACTCCTTTCATTATATTATACATTATATCATGATATAGGCCTACATTATATCTTTACACGCTCGCGGAAAGAGCGGTAGCGGCAGTGCACAGCCCAGCTGACCATACGTGGCTCGCTGAACGCTCGGTTATTATGAGTAGACATCGCATCTTTAGGTTTTTACCTATTGTTTTTCTTAATAGGCTATCAGGTCTATCAGTAACTGTATAGGTACCGGTATCCTACAAGCAAAACTCAGCTCAGACTCGCGCCGCGCATTCTATACCCGTCTTACCCCCTGCAGTAGGCGGGTTCTTTGACAAGCGGCTACTGGTATAACTACTATACTCCAACCACGAGAAAGTCTCTGGGGAATGAGACGCAGCAGAGTAATGCTGCGAATGAATGTTGATGTCATAAGATGTCATAAGGTCACACATGTGGGTACTCTTATCTCTATTGGCTAGCTCTCACAGCACAAACGATAACATTGATACACACATATTTATACTACCCTAGTTACAAAATTGGATCAATGTTAATCTCCTGGTCTTTTAATCCCTCCATACAGGAAATAACATATGCAGGAGAGCGCATGGTTTTTAAACTGGCGTTATAACGGTAATATTATTTATCTACTTCGCTCCAATAGATGACGCAATAGTAAGGACATTCCTTTCACGGTTGATCTGGTTGGAGAACAGTATAACGGCTACGGTTGCGGACATGTGCATTCAAAGAGCAGCTGTAACAATAACCAATTAAGTGAATATAACATTACAAGATGTCAACATCGTCTCTTTCTAAGTCACAATCGGTATCTATCTTCACTGGCACTGTTCTTATATTTAAATTTTAAATATTTAAATTAAATTAAATTAATATTTAATATAAAACGCTATGTCACTCCCTGACTCTGTAGCAATAACACATGTTCACAAAGAAGATAATACGTGCGCATGTGCATAGTGTCGGTGGTGTGATTGGAGACGGGGAGCATGCTGGGAAAGGGAGCAAACGTCATCTGCGCGAGACAGTCACGCCCGCTGATTTCTGCGCACTGAGTTTTGTTTGTTGGATGCCTATATATGCCTGCTATTGTAATAGGTCTAATGAAATTTCATAGTGCCTAAACGCATCTATTTTCACATTACGACCTATTTTCGCTTTTCTGCACCTATAACAGCCTTTTTTCGCCTTTATTTAAATCGTATATCCCCACAAAAAACAGTATTAATTCAAAATATTAAAAACGTTAATCCTCAAAGACGGAATTGGTGAGGGACCGACACTGCCACAGCCTAACAATAAATTATATTCCAGTAGTCGGGTAAACGGGCGCGGCAGTCTTTGTAGGCAGAAAAGTGTCGGTCCTTTTATTTATGGCGGTAGCGGCAGCCATATCAAAAGACCTTGTCAACAACAGCTATCCAAGCAAAATCCATTGTGAAAAGTTAAGACATTTTCTAGATAGTCTAGGAAAGTGCTTCATAATTTTGGTAGGCCTATTGTGCTTCTGTGTTTGTGCTACAAAATGCCGAAACTGTATTAACAAGACAATGGATTTCAGATTTCCAGTGTTTTATGACAGATGGGAAATTGGTTTTGTGCCTGACCTGTAATAAAGAGGTAAATTTAATTTTTTATATGGGCGGCCGGGTAGCTCAGTTGGTAGAGCAAGCTGGCTACGGAGTGGAAGGTCCGGGGTTCGATCCCAGGTGGTGACAGGATTTTTTCTCGTTGCCAAACTTTCAGAACGGCCCTGAGGTTCACTCAGCCTTCTATAAAATTGAGTACCGGGTCTTTCCCGGGGGTAAAAGACGGTCAGAGCGTGGTGCCGACCACACCACTTCATTCTAGTGCCGAGGTCATGGAAAGCATGGGGCTCTACCTCCATGCCCCCCAAGTGCCTTCATGGCATGTTACCTTTTACCTTACCATGTATGAATATGGATTTTATTTTTCATTTCACAAAAATACTTGGCCCATGTTTATGTAGATCTGCACGTTTATATTTAGGCCTAATATGTGGTCATACAAACGTAGGTCAGAATATAAGGACAGTTTTCGGTAACGACATCCCTGCACCACATGGTACTAACTTAAACGCACATTACAAGTTTCAACCATCAGTGAAATAACATTCTAAAACTATAATCTGTTTCATTTTTGCAATGTTAAATGTATTGCAGTTTCAGCAATTGTCTTAAAGCCTATATTTCTCAAGCATTACCAATACTGCCGTTTCTCTATTTATGTAAATTTGTTCGTGGAATATTTTACTTCTAGTCCTTACGATTTATTTTCTTAAATGTTACTGTACCTATTTTAAAACAATAGGAACCTATTTTACATACGTTTCCAACCTATATAGGCATCTAAAACTTAATTTTTAGGGCCTAAAGACCCGATGTCTAATTTATGAGTCAAGAACAAGCAAGATAAACCGTAGGATGGGCAGTTTTTTACAATCTGAAATTATGAAAGTACTAAAAAAAATGCTTAGGCCTACCTTTTTAAAAACAATGTTGAAAGCGTTCCCCATTTGTTGCAAGGCAAGCGATGTTGCGTCTGAACACATTTTGATTGATACGTTGCAGTTTTGCTTCCGAAATGTTTGTTATTTCTTCCCGTTTTCAGTAATTCTGCAGCATTATGTGTTGATCCCGCTCGTGCTAACTTCGAGAGACATTTTCGCGGCGATTGTTCTAATCGAACATCGATATCATGCAACTTTTCCTCTGTTAAAAAAAAAGCATGGCGTTTTCGTCTTTTTTCTTGTCCAGTACAGATCCCGTACTTTTAAATTTATTCACTATTTTATGAACTGTAGTCTTTTAAAGGTGGATCAATACCTGGAAAACTTTCTTGAAATTTTCTATGACACTGAACAGATGATTTGTTGTTCTTTTAAGTTATGGCAAATGCAAATTATTTGCTCTGTATTAAATCTCCGAACCGCGATTCAAGCAAAAGACACAGACAGTGAAATTAAAGTCAACACTGCACCAATAAGAGATGTACTGTTCTGAAATTAAACTCTATACTGCACACAAGAACGCACAACCGTCTTATCATCGACTATGCTTGTCCTTGAGTGCCAGCGTGGACAGCTACCTACTGCAGACGCTGGTTCCCTATGCACTGTAAAAAACGGCCCCTTCTACGATTTATTTCGCTTGTTCTAGACATCCTTTTATCTGTCTTCGACTCTTTTCGTTACACGATTTGACTTAACCCCTCATTCAAATATTTAACACAATTCATGTATGAATGTAAAATACTACATTTCAAACAGTGCCTTCCCTATTAAATCAAAAGGTCGTACTTGCAAGAATTATGTTTTTGAGTTGAAAGATATATATATGCTTGTCTGTTAAATTTAAGTGAACGATTAGATTCATTGCTGTTACAACTTTCTGGCTTAGTAATATGACACAAAACGTTCCTCTTAACTAAAATATAGGCCTACAATTTTTACACATACGATATTTAAAAAACGTTTGACGTGAATTTAAAAACGTAATTCACGGATTTGTAGGTCCATTAATAAATTTAATATAAGGCTGTACTTATTCTATCTAATCTGATGGTGTTCTAGTGTTACAAATAACACAGAATAAAAATATAAATTACATAGAGAGCCACAAAGAAGAAGAAACCACGACGCGTGGGCTAAGAAGTGAACAGGAACTATCTATGATCCATTTTGGGTGAAAATGAAAACATACAGAATATGGTATCATGTGTGGAAGAATGGATACCGCTTTCTATGACGGAAAGCGCTCTTATTTCGGACCGCTTCGAAAACAACGGCCATGATCATAAAATTATAAGAAATACACGGCTGAAGGACAATTAATCCTCTGTGCAATATTAAATCTAAACTATGTACAAAATATTCATATTCCAGATTCGTACAGACAGAAGAAACTTCGCGAAAAAAAACATGACATGCAATAACACGACAGTCTTCTGTATAAACAATGCCACGTCATAGTAAAACGACTCCCACAGATAGCAGGACAAGTGCGGCAATTGAGAGCTATGCTTCAACTGCTAGTTTTATTCCTTAGTATCCTAAACCAGAGCAATGAGTAAACAGAATATCAGAAATGAAATACGCAATGAAAGAAAGAAAAAAAGAAGTGAAATATCCCTTTGGTTTTTGTGATACTTTACGACAGTGGTCGTCAGCACTCTCTGAAATTGGTAAAGGGTAAGCGGAGCAATGTGATATGCCCCGTTGTGCAGCAGGAACTGGTAGAGGGCATACTCGCCATGAGCCACGGATGCACCATAGTGCAGTCTCTTCTCCGCGGGTAAGAGACGCTAGCCCGAGAGTGCATTGTGCTGATGACCGCTGCTTTACGATAAGATACGTGTAGTACAAACAAGTCATCTTTAAAAATATGATTAAAAAAAAACAGATACTATGTTATCTTACTTATAGCGAAATAATCTCACATTCTTCACGAAAATTAATAATTACATTTTTGAAAAAAATATACACATACACTTTAATAAGCTACAGTATGTGTAGCTTAAATTCGTGTATTAATAGTGTGTTATTTTCATCAATCAATATTTAAAAACATAAACTCGATTTACTAAAGTTTAAGAAATGTAAAATGCGAATTTCTGTACTGTATCATATAGAAGAAATGAGGAAGAGCCTGCCTCGATAACCACAGCTGTAGACTAAAGATGAAAACAAGACGACAAGATCCAGATAAGCAAACTGGCCCCCGAAGGGGTGTGAAAAACAGAGAAAAGAAATCCCCTATCCCTGTCGAAGTTCGGACTCATGACCAGCGGAACAAAGTGAAGAACTAGAAGATATCCTAAATGGGATTGCCGTCTTTGTCCTTGTAGAGGTCGTTGTTGATGTCGTACTTCTCGGGCGCCGCCGGACAGTCCACGTTGTAGTACCAGTCGCACACTCTGTAGTTCTGGTTGAAGACGGTGCCGTTGGGACACAGGAAACTGAACTTCCTTCCGGAGGGCAGGCACCAATGCCAAACCTGCACAGTGAAGCCAGCACACTCATTAGTTCATATTTACGCAGACCTGAGAGGAAGGAAATATATACACGTTTATTTTATTATAAATGGGAAATATTCTGATGCTGCAAGAAACTAGGTCTCGACATTTTGGCAGAAATACGTTTTCAGCACTTCTAATACCAAAAAAGTGGTCTGCCGTCTGCCTATCAGCCAGTGGCGTAGCATGAAATTCTGAGCAGGGGAAGCTAACTCAAGTTGTCTTTCAAGTATGAGGAGACGTATTGCTAAAATAGTCTTAAAATAAATAGTAGTCGATGTCAAGTCAGCAGTCCGAAGATTGGTTGGAACCTCATAAGTAACACCAATAAGGCATGACCTCAAATGGTAATAAAATATGATGCGGAGTTCCCGGGTAGCTCAGTGGTAGAGCGCTGGTACGTTCAACCAGAGGTCCCGGGATCGATACCCGGCCCCGGAACAATTTTTCCCTTGAAATTATTCAAATCTGCTTTACAGGGAGCTTCACCTGAAAGACTAGATTTGCATAATATATACGTTACTGTGTTCGTTAACAGAAAACCACAATTTCAAGTCACACAGAGATTGTGTGCACTCGTTGTGGGTCTCTGGCGTTTCGTCAGCCCACGCGAGTTGTGTGGATATAAAGGGAAAAGTTGAGACGGTGTCGGGTGGAGTTCCCGGGTAGCTCAGTGGTAGAGCGCTGGTACGTTCAACCAGAGGTCCCGGGATCGATACCCGGCCCCGGAACAATTTTTCCCTTGAAATTATTCAAATCTCCTTTACAGGGAGCTTCACCTGAAAGACTAGATTTGCATGATTTCATGGTTTACACATATCTCTAAGAAATAGACACATACGTACAATTTACCATTAGCTCACTCCCTGTCATATTTAGAGAAATCACAATATTAACGGTCAATAGATACAGTCTTAGTAAAGTTATGTCAATCGCTATAGCGATGGCAGAATTTCATTTGAACGACATAACAGAAACGAGATTAATATGAGCCAGTCACGTGGGTAGAAAAATAAAAATGTAATTTAAAATAAAGCTTTACTTGAAGATTGGAGAGAGAGGAAGAAAGACCTGGAACACTATGGTCCGTCTCACAAATCTGTGGAGTAACTTCGCACATATGGGGGCGGAGTCTATCTTTGCCGGAGTGTATTGAGGGCAGCATCAGCTGGAGTGGTAGAAGGTAGAGGTCAGATAGAAATTATCCCAATCGATTGCTCGCTTCGTTCAAGCAATGCCTTCCCCAGAGCAGTCATTGGCTCTAGCCCTTCCACATACCACTTGCGCAGAAGTCTTGTTTCGTCTTTTTACTCCACAGATTCTCGGGACAGACCACAAAACTGAGACGGTTAGAAGAGACGTCGCTATTTTCAGGATTCGTGAAGAGTACCTGGCACTGGGCCTCGGGATCGGCGTAGTACCCGGGCACTTTGTCGCTGCACGAGAAGCTGAGATTGTCAGGCACCTCGTTGTATATCGGGTAGTCCACACTGTCGCCACTACCAGCGGTATCCTGCAACAAAAGGATTGCTATACTGTATTACTTCTATACCATGAAGAATAGCTGTGACCTCTCTGTGAAGACAGAGAATGAGATAATTCCTGAATTTCCCTGTTTAACCAGTTAAAGAGTTTTTGTTACCTCAGTATCGTCAGCAATCAGTCAGCACTGTCGCGTGATTTCGTAAACTATTTTAGAATGCTTTTCATTATGTTTCAAAAATACTCATAACGTTCGCGTAGATTTCAAAACATGTTTGCAAATGTAGGTTGTTGCAAGTGCCGAAAAATTCTACGATTTTTCCTCGCGATTCCACAATAATAATTGTTGTCGGCGGATTCTGCCGAAAAATTCATTTCTTCAACATGCCCCATACAGGCCCATATGCATAGCGTGGTATAAGGTCGTCAGGTGAATGCGATGGATACGAAAAATCTGTTCCACGGAAAATTATACATTAACCAAAATGTTCCCGGGGAAAATTGAGGGAATTTTTGGTAGTGTGGTGAAACTTATCAACAACTTGTAACAAAACCGCGTTACTCGGCGGAGCTTTGTGAAACTTAATATGCACCTCATCTGAAACTTGTTTCAAACTAGTGCCATTTGCGCGTTCTAGCCCGTATGAACCGAAATAATACTCTAAAATAAACACTTTTTCCTCAGTTGTGAGAACCATTTTACCAAATCTTCACTATATTATGTATTAACAATACAACAATGAGTTCAGATAAACAAACTTCACCATGGATACGATAAGTACATGCGCAGTAACAGTACGAGAATTTCTGTACTGTTTGTTTTGGCGCATAGCGTACATGCACAGATTAAATCCAATATATGTATAGCAAAAATAACTAAAATGATCTCTCAATTAATAACACTTAATAAAAGAATTGTATTCCAATGGATACCATCCCATTGTGGAATCCTGGGAAATAGGAATTCAGAGGGGGCAGCATTGCTACTTACAGACCTATTACTAAATCTACGTATTACTTTGTGGAAAGATTTATTAAATCTACATACTAGACTTCAACAAACAAAATTTGATAACACAATCTCAAGGAAAAAATGGAACTCCTGCACAGTTAATTCCCGATTTACCAAGCAAATCGTCTGAAGCTGCATTTAGATTGGCAACAGGTCATGACTGTTTGGCACCTGCATGGAATTGGAATATATCAGTCCCCTAACTGCCCATTGTGCAATTCAAATCAAGAAATGGATTCGGAACACCTCAAAATCTGTGCTTCAGTGGCTGACCATGACGATATCTTTGAAAAATATTGGAGTGCAAGAGGTCAAATGACTTTATTGTCAAACGCCTGACATTAGAAAACAACAACAACATATATATATATATATATATATATATATATATATATATATATATAAATTCTGAATGTATCGGCATGCGCTT
This sequence comes from Periplaneta americana, assembly GCF_040183065.1. Classification (NCBI taxonomy): domain Eukaryota; kingdom Metazoa; phylum Arthropoda; class Insecta; order Blattodea; family Blattidae; genus Periplaneta; species Periplaneta americana. The sequence goes on along the minus strand of NC_091117.1, from coordinate 190,302,776 downwards.
CCAGTTCAACTGAGTAACTTAGGCTCGTAATGAGATTTGGGATTGCGCCATCAATTTTTTGAACCTAGTTTCGACCACGTGAAAGTGGCCATCACCGGATACAGCGGAGTTGTAGCACCGGATGAGGTAGCAAACAAATCCAATGTCATCACTTCCGGAACATTTCATTGTTCGAATTTTTGTGCATGACACTAATGTATTCATGTTTTATATGAGGTGGGACCGTGAACCGAACCTCCTTCCGCGGTGATGTGGCGCACCAGTTGTATGGGATTGTGCGGAAAAGTGAGCTAACCTGCAACATAACCGCTGCGATTTTGTTTCTTATTCCTAGGACAGTAAAATAAGTAGATTTCAGTTATATGATCATGTCTCGTGACCAGAATATTGTACGAAATGGAAATATAAAAATTGGAGATTTATCCTTTGAAGAGGTGGAAAAATTCAAATGCCTGGGAGCAACAGTAACAAATATAAATGATACTCGGGAGAAAATTAAACACAGAATAAATATGGGAAATGTCTGTTATTATTCGGTTGAGAGGCTTTTATCATCCAGTCTGCTGTCAAAAAATCTGAAAGTTAGAATTGATAAAACAGTTATATTACCGGTTGTTCTTTATGGTTGTGAAACTTGGACTCTCGCTTTGAGAGAGGAACAGAGATTAAGGGTGTTTGAGAATAAGGTTCTTAGGAAAAATATTTGGGGCTAAGAGGGATGAAGTTACAGGAGAATCGAAAAAGTTACACAACACAGAACTACACGCATTGCATTCTTCACCTGACATAATTAGGAACATTAAATCCAGACGTTTGAGATGGGCAGGGCATGTAGCACGTATGAGCGAATCAAGAAATGCATAGGCTATAGATTATTAGCTGGGAGGCCGAGACGTGGGTAGGAGGATACTATTAAAATGGATTTGAGGGAGGTGGGATATGATGATAGAGACTGGATTAATCTTGCACAGGATAGGGACCGATGGCGGGCTTATGTGAGGGCGGCAATGAACCTCCGGGTTCCTTAAACACCATAAATAAGTAAGTAAGTAAGTAAGTATATATGTATATAAGGTAAGTCTCCCTAAGGTCGCCACCTTAAGCAAATTTATTTTTAAATTGATGAAGTCATATTTCCAAAGTAGGCCTATAACAATTGAGTTGCAGTGTTGATACTAAAGAACATCTGAAATAAAAATTTCGTAAAGAATTTCGTACAAAAAACAAAAGAGACAGGGGATGTAACTGGCGAAGTTAAGACTCATATGTTCCCGAAGTTCGGCACTTGTCTGCCTGTTGTAAATTCAAATAATATTTCGTCTTCGGCTAAATTTTCGGAGATTCATTCCCACGCTTCCTTTGACCTCGCTCTTACGTTCTTTTTTTTACTTTACTATTTAACGACGCTGTATAAACTACTGAATTATTTAGCGTCGATGGAATTGATGATAGTGAGATGGTATTTAGCAAAATAAGGCCGAGGATTCGCCATAGATTACCTGACATTCACCTTACGCTTGGAAAAAGCCTCTGAGAAAATCCAACTAGGTAATCAACCCAAGCGGGAATCGAATCCACGCCCGAGCGCAACTCCGGATCAGCAAGCAAACGTGCTTCTGCCTGAGCCACGCAGATGGCTTCGTACGTTACTTCAACCCCTGACTTTGGCATAGCCTATTTTTATAGGAAAATCATTCTCAGCAATGTAGGCCTAATTTCACTAAGAACCAGCGTTCAAGAACTTTTTTCTTAAAATACCAAAAATGATGATCAGGGCCGGATATTTATGGAGATCGCAAAAACCACGGTATAATATAGCCTATATACAATAGATTTTTATTAATCTTTACGAATTAAGTGATTCTGATTAATTAAATGTGGATAAAACAATCACGACAAATCGCGAAATAGAGTTCTAATAGCGAAATATGAACACATTCGCGAATTATTACTATTGCGTCGTTTTATAGCGAATTTCATATTCTGAGTTTTTATTTTCGGATTTTTTTTTCAATTTGAATTTATTATACAGTAGAATTTCAAATTTCCGGATCGCCAATTATCCGGATCACGTTTCAGGACAGTTTGAAATTTTTATTCAAAGAAAGTTGTATATGTTGAGGTCTTTTTATTTCGTGTACTATACTACTATATATAGTAAAGTTCTATTCTATATGGAATATGAAGAGTTCTTATAATTTTAATCCATTAAAAATTGTATTTTGTTTGAATATGTGTGACTTATAAACTGTAGGCCTACAGTCATTTTGCACTTTTAATACATGCAGTAGCTTACTACTGTTGTTTCTAGACTCTTTTCATTTCCGACCCAATTCGGATTCCTGCATATCCGAATCATACTACCCCGGATAATTGGAGTTCTACTGTATATCCAAGTAGGCTACATTAAATGGTAGTCCAGGTGTTCTGACCACATTAGTGAACTCAAAAGACGGAGAATTCAACATTTCACTAATAATTTGGAAGTGTTAATTTGAGGGCTGCAAGTTTTTTTTTTTTTTTTTTAATGAATGTGTGTTAAATACAGTCTCAATCCAACAAATATTGTCTTTTGGCCTTACCGCACCTTATCAGAATCCAACGAACCTTTAGTGTTATTTGGAAAGTAATATTCATACTGAGTTAATACTCCAATTCAAAATAATTATATTTTCCAGAATTTCCATTAATCTCCGCCAAGAGTACAAATCAATCTCCAACAATCTCCGCCGACACCAATATTAAAAAACACAAATGATAAAATTAATCGTCCACACCTGTGGAGTAAATGTCAGCGCGTCTGGCTGCGAAACCAGGTGGCCCGGGTTCGAATCCCGGTCGGGGCAAGTTACCTGGTTAAGGTTTTTTTCCGGGGTTTTCCCTCAACGCAATACGAACAAATGCTGGGTAACTTTCGGTGCTGGACCCCGGACTCATTTCACCGGCATTATCACCTTCATATCATTCAGACGCTAAATAACCTAGATGTTGATACAGCGTCGTAAAATAACCCAATAAAATAAAAAAAAATAAAATTAATCACCATAAATACCTGCCCCTGATGGTGGTGGTGATTATGCGATTTAAACCAATTTCTGTAAATATGTTGTCTTCTGTTTTGTAGGCGGAGACCTGATTTGTTGACATCACATCTAGGAAGTCTCGCCGTGTGTTTTTCTGGTAGGACTCGTCAACCATTGGGGTCGAAGCTGGCACGCTACCGGGTCATAATACACCGGTAGCCTCATGATAGGCCTAATTAAGAGAGAATGGAAGGCATGACATTTGCTCTGTACGGACATTTTGTTTTTGCAACGAAATGGTTCTGAGAGGGTTTCGCTCGGAGGACAAATTTCACAATACTCGCCGCAGATCTCGATGCTCTACTGTTTTACTTTCTATTCATCAAACATCCGCTCAAATGTCAATCGACAATGCATCACATGGACATAATTTTTTGATTGGAACGAATAAAAAAATTCTCAAGATATTTTCACGAAATCCATCACGGTGACTCAGTGTTGGCGAGCTGGGCTTAGAACCCAGACAGCCCGGGTTCAAATCTCACTCTAGTCTTAATTGATAATGTAACTTCTGTTGGACAAGCCTGTGGTCCAGATAACACAGGAATTTTCTCCGGGTGCCAGGAGAGACCAGAAATGTCAAATGATAACCAGGGGCCTGTTTCACGATGTTTACAATCTTTGTAAATTGTAAACTTTGTTCGTAAATTGTAAACTTCTGTTTCACAATCTTTGTTTGTAATGTTGAACTTTACAAAGGAAATCAAATCTTTACAAATTAAATTTTGCGCATTTTACAAGTAGCCTATTCTGTTTCCCAATGAAGGGTAATTTTACAAACGTATAAACTTTACTTGTAAAGTTTGCACATTTTCTACAATAGCTCTGAGATGTGTAAAGTTTGATATTGCAACAAATTGTGAATAAATACAATAAAGATATATTTATTAAATTAATTTTTGAGTAACTGGATAATATTAAGAATTAAACTAAAGCAGTTTTTATGTTATTAAGTAGCTCTAATGACTCAGACGAAGATATTAAATTTAGGCCTAATCAAACAAAGACGTAAGTAACGTAAAATTTTCCGGTCAAGAATTAATAATACGCTCGTATACTAGCTGTAAGTTCCGTGCGTTAGCAGATAAGCACGGAATTTCTAAGATATCAGTGTGCAAAAGTACCCACAGAGTAGTTGATGTAGTTAAAAGAGTTAAATTCGAGGCAGGTTTTTGATCACCAAAATGTTATTTACTGTAGCACAGAATTTTTATGCTCTGCTGGGATCACTAATGTTTGTGAGGTTATGGATGCAACATTAATAAATACTGATGGATCAACACAAAAAATGAACCTGATTTTGTGGTTAGACATTGTAATTATTTTATCAATTGCATATTTGTACGTGGACCAAATCTGTTATTTACTTATTTGACTGAATCTAGCGCTAACTTTGGTCATTTAAGTAATAGATGTATTGGTATACTCGACCAATCACATCACACGAAACTCCGTTGTCGCCAATATACTTTTAATTTTTTTAACAATACTTTATATTTTCTGTTGGTGAAATATGAATGAGCAAGCTTAGAATAATATATTTTAATACAAAATATAAACATATGTATCGATAGTGGTAAAAATACAGCGAATTTAGCTCTGCTCCTTAGCGATTTTTGTAAACTGTTGTTGGCGATATTGTATAGGCCTAAACAATAATGCTTATTTGTAAATTTCTTTAGCTGATTTTGCAAAGTTCGTCAAACTTTGCAAATTAATAAGATAGCATTGTGAAACACAGTTTACAAGCATTTGTAATTTTTTACTTGTTATTTGTAAATTGTTAATTTGTCATTTTTAAGGATTGTGAAACGGGCCCCCAGTGGCAATGTATAAAAAAACTATAAAAGAACCGTTTGTGAATAAAGTTATTTGGAATCAATAATCTACATCGTTTTATTAATTATTACTGTAGTCAAGACATGTGAGCTCGCAATATGGCGTATTCAACCATTAAAACAATGTCAAATCGCTCAAATCTACCCATATACGCAGTATGTAGGGTCTGTGCCTATCGATCTTATATACCTACAAACATTTATCCTAATAAAACGAAAGATGAATGTTGAGACATTAATCAAACAAGCACTTTTCTGGGAGAGAGCTTCTGTGATGCTAATTAGAATCGTAATAGACCTCCCAAGGCTTTATTACGTCACACGTGGTATTTGTCACTCAGTTCGCTTCCTGTTTCCAGGAGTGAGCGACGACACCTGCTCCATGAATCATCGGCAGCGCTTCCTTCCTATCTTCCCACATCTAATTAATTATTGCTATCTGTTTCATACTCTTTGTTCTTTTTTTCTTTCCTGTTCCTTCCAGTCTCTTTGTTATCTTCCTTTCCTCCTCTTATTTTCTCTGCTTTTCCTTATGTTTCTCTTATTTTTTCCTCCTATTTATTGTCAAAATAAATACTAAAATAGATATTCTAATGCAGTGTTTCTCAAACCTTTCTGAAGTGGGGACCACTTTTTAAAGTCAGAACAGTTCCGCGGACCACCTTACTCTTGTTCCTTTCGAAAACAAATTTATCATTTTTGTAGCATATTTTAATACCACTATACTTACATTTTAATGTAGAAATAATTGATTAAAATTAATTTAAGTCAATTAATTTTATATTAGCATTAACTAACTAAGTTAATGTTAATAGAAGAAAAATTTTTATATCGTCATTTGCAAAAACAGAAATAAAAAAATTAATGCAGAAACATGCCCGATTTTTAACAAGTAAAGATGCAATTTTGCAAGTTCTATTATTGGTGTACGACGTACAGTACATGACCATTTGAATGTGCAGACTGGGTGTCAGCAAAACTATTAAGAAAGTCATAAATACATGAAAAGGTTCGGTACTTTGGTCCTGTTTGAATTCGGGTAATCCCTAGCTGGGTAACAGGCACAGCGCCAGATTTGCACGGAAAAGATGGCGAGAAACACTACGTTCATAGTGCTTTAAATCCCTCTTTTGTTGCTGAGAGTAGAGTGGGAAGGCGATAGACGGGTAGATTAAATAAATTTCATAAAATATCAGTACTGGGAGAAAAAGTAAAAGGCGATTGCCATATGTCATTTACAAACTCTGAGATTTTCAGTTATAGTGTGATACGCAATTCGATTGAATTTTATTTTTTCTCTGTCTTTTTTGAAGGACCACAAGGGCAGACATCGAGGACCACAGGTGGTCCGCGGACCATAGTTTGAGAAACGCTGTTCTAATGAAGTTTGTTAGCGCACTGATACACGTTAATGGATATATTAAGTCGATTTTGATAGAAAGTGAAAGCATTCACTTAGAACAAATTATTATTATTATTATTATTATTATTATTATTATTATTATTATTATTATTATTATTATTATCAACAGATTCGGTTAAATTGGAAAATATTCAAAGAAAATTTATTTCCTTATGTGCTTTTCGATTTATACCCAGTTCCTCTGACTTTAACTATGAGATTACCTGTAAATATTTTAACTGTTGTAGCCTTTATTCTAGACGTCAAAATCTTGATTATCAATTTCTTTGCAAAGTTATCAATGGTGATATTGATTGTGAGTCTATCATAAACAACATCAGCCTTCGTATTCCTACAAAAGGTTTAAGATTTCAAAAAAATTTTTATAACAGAAATTCTAAATCACTTTCTCCAGTCTGTAGATGCATAAAATATGCCAATTTGCATGGGCACAATTTAGATCCTTTTAAGGTATAGTTTCGTATTGATTATTAGTATTTACTGTTCTTGTTATCTATTTTATTTATGTATGTTTTTGTTTATTTAAGATATTATTTATTTGTTTTTGCACCTTTGTATCTTCTGTTTGTGTATTGTGCTGAACTATAATTGGTCTCTGGCTGTTGTTCAGCACACAAATATTAATAATAAATAATAATAAATAAATAAATTATTATTATTACCATTATTATAATCAATATTAATCTCTTAATCTGATTTCCGACAAGATTTACTCGAGTTGTCACACATGTTTTTCTGTGTCGGAAGATTGGAGATCATGGTCACCTCTGTTTATGGTAGGAAAAAGTGAAATTTCACCTTAGCTCCGACGGCAGTTTCTAAATTTATTGAAGTCGTGACTCTTTTCTTTGCCTTTCACGGTCGTGTGGACTATGGATTGTCTGTATGTACACAGAACCAACTTCTATATAGGAAGATTGAAAGTAAATCTCCAGTCAGTAGTTAGTTTTTGGGGAAAAAAGAAAAGAACTGCTTTCGATGGCAAGTTCGTCCCTGTATCAATGATGGACAAAGTCACGGAGGGCAGGTTTCCACCGAATTCATAGCACCATTGCTCATCACCGGCCTATCATTGTCTCATAACTCTGAATATGTTTTATTTTACCCGTATATTAGAAATAAGTATATGCATATTGTTCGACCCAAGAAAATCCCCTGAGATTTGTACTAAACTATTAATAAGAACCTTGAAGCAGCTTTCTTCGAATACTCTAGCTTCCCTGTCATTCTACTTCTTATTCACTCTTGATTGCTGCTTATCACAATATTATCGACCTATCGCATCTGGTACTGGTATGATATGATATGATATGATATGATATGATATGATATGATATGATATGATATGATATGATATGATATGATATGATACGATATGAAATGATATGATATATGATATGATATGATATGATATGATATGATATGATATGATATGATATGATACGAAATGATATGATATGATATGATATGATATGATACGATATGATATATATGATAAGATATGATATGATATATATGATAAGATATGATATGATATATGATAAGATATGATATGATATATATGATATTATTTATTTATTTAGCTAATAATTGTAACATAATAGTACATTATGCAACGAGCCTATAATGGTAGTAATTAAGACGCAAGTATGATTGTTTATGAAACGAGCGCAAGCGAGTTTCATAATTTTCATACGTGCGTCTTAATTACCATTGTAGGCAAGTTTCATAAGACTTTTTATGCTTGACCATATTTCTAACTTGAAATTATTTAAAATTAGGTCTTCTTATGGTTATGTGCGAACTGACCTGAATTGTGAGATGTGCGCAGACGAGAAAGTATTGATTTTTTCCGAGGCCGAATGTCATTGACCTTGGCAGAGAATAAGTTGAAGATTACTCTGATATAACCTGGAAATTGATTTAGAATTGAAAAACGAGATGACAAATTGAATTTATTTGAATATTATTTACAATTAACGCTAATTATTATAGTAACAGAACATAACCTTCTGCGACAGTATTGGATTTCCAGCCTCCGTGACTTTTCGCTAATTGTCTTTCGATTGCATATCCGAGAATAATCGATATAACGGTACAAAGCTGACTTGTCATTGGCTGAACACCTGAACTTTAATAAGTAGGTGTACTTTAATGACATGCATTAAAGGACTGCTACTAGGTGTATAATTACTGAATTTCGGCATGGTCGAGCATAAAATATAATATATACAGAAAAACTTTAGCTCGCCCCTGAAAGAGTAGAACTCGTGCTCAGGGGCGGATTCCTCAATTGAAATTAAGAAGTATATAATACAATTTGGCTTATGTCTACTATGCAATAAGAATATATAAATTTAAATTTACAGTTTTTCAATTTTTATGAAGTCCATGCATAACTTTTTAAATTTAATACTAGAACTATTAGAATTGACAAGATTAGGATAAGATATGATATGCTATAATATGATATGATATGATATGATATATATCTATTCCACCAGCTTACATCGGTCGTGATGGCCCTTCACATTTCTGTACACAGTGCCATCACTCCCTTGGATACGTATTCTGCTTGCGCTTTTTTAAACATCCGGCTATTACATATAAATAACCCTGATCACTTTTCTATCACGTCCCTCACCTCAGTTTCCCTCCCTTCCTTTTCTCCATACCCCTCCCTTTCCCAGTTATCTATCTTATTTTTACTAATTCCATTTAACTAAATAATCACTTCTCTCATTTTCTTATAAATTGTTCCCAATATTGTTTACATTAAGTTGAACTCTTCCATAGTTGTCAACATATTTATTCACTTGAATCACTAACGTTCACTGACCACTTGTGATACTGGTATGTGATACGTCCAATTTCTCTTTTATCCTTCATAATTCTGTTATATTCTTTCAAATACAACTGTGAAAATTGGAGTGAGAAAAGTGGCCAGCAGGCTTGGAGTTCACATAGACACTTCCTCTCAGCCCATATTCCCTTGCAAGAACTCGCGATCTCGTACCATTTGTTTATCCTCTCATTTCTCCTTCTCAGTCATTGTCATTGGTATAGGTCAGCCATTTTCAACTGGTGTGCCGTGAATGATCCGCTGGTGCGCTGCGAGTAAGTGAAAATAGTAAAGGTTGTCATAGCAAAAAGTGGAAAAGTAAAAGTTTAAAGAGTTGTAAAAAAAAAACCGAGTCCACAAGAGTCAACTTTCAGGAACGCGGCATAGGACAACATTCAGTAAATACAGTAGAGATGTGCGAGCGGCGGAGAAGAGATACTAACGCGCATGTAGGGTTGTAAGTTCAGTAAAAAATTATCGTACCAACCTTAAAAGATGATGTATTTTACTTGCCTTTATGAAAAAAATCTTACATTACATACTTCGGCAAAACATGAAATAATATTGTATATTGTCATATTTCCTAAATAACAAATCAAGAAAACCTGCATAGGCCTAATACCATAATTATCTGTAGTAATCTCAAACCTCGAGTGACATTTATTAGGACTATTTCGTGAATAAAATAAAAATATAAATAGAAGTATATCCCTAAAATTCGCTCACAAAATGTTAATAATTGTATAGTTATGAATATTTCATCTATTCAGACATTGTGAAGTCGAAATAGATGAATAACGATTACTGCAATAAGGAAATTGAATGTTATTCAGTAATGCCAATTGAGAAAAGCGAAATACAGATTTAAAAATGTTAATTAAACGTACTACGCTTTTCTCTTGTTATTATAACAGAAATACGTTTTCATTATCTGCTGAAATCATAATTTAATTTAAACATTTTATAGTATAATTACAAATAACCTGATTAATACATTAATTAAATGAACAATTGTTATGAAGGAGTGTCATTTTCTTTAGATATAATGGACATGGAATAAATTGGAAGATGAAAATGTAGATGTGAAAGTAAATACACATTTCGCACATTATTTAGTATAATGGATTCATGCTCACTGATTTACGTGGAAACATTTGGCGACACTGACTAAACAAAAGAGCGACCATGCGATAAATTGATAGTGATAAATCGAACTGCAGAAATTATCGCTATGTATGACTATGATTGGTTGGAATTCAAAATTTCATCACACTTCATTGGCCGAAAATGGAATGACGTCATAAAAACGAAAAAATATTCTATAATACGACGAGTCCTAATAGTTTTCCGATAATTTAATTGAGCTTAACGAATGTTTGTTGTCAAGATAATTATTTCGAGGCCGGAGATCGAGAAATAATTATCTAATGAGTAAATATGAGTTTAAAAAGCGAAATCACGAATTGTATTCGGCAAGATAATCTCTATGCGAACAACTGCAATTCTGAACAACTGAACATTAATATATTATTCTTAAGGAATTTAAAATATATCGGTTTGCTTTATTGCCGTGATAACAGGATTATGTTAATTTTCATACAAATTCTTATGCACAAATATTTTGAGCCTAATTTTTTAATGATTTGTTAGGTTTTTATGGTGAATTTCTCCAGAAATAAACTTCTGGGTATTCCATCGTGTCCTGGAATTTAACACTGCAAACGTTTTTACGTACAAGTTGCATACTCAGGGCAAATAGGAACGGCCTGAAGTATCACCTACTTTCTTGTGCCCATTATGCTTATCTATTTCAAACTCTCGATCTGCTCTAATGATGGAATCTGTATGTAGTTCCGAAACGTTAATGATATGTTCCAAGGCACGGTGGAATAACTAAACGTCTACTGCTGGACCCAAAATTGTTTTTTAAAGATGTATAATTATGCAAAATAAAAGGCCTAATTAATACAGGGTGTTTCAAAAATACGGGGCATAATTTCAGGTATGTATTTCCCACATGTAGACAATCAAAATAGTTCATTACAACATGTGTCCGGAAAAGCTTCATTTCCGAGTTATGGCCTTCACAACATTGAAATTCACCGGAACGTTTTTCTTTCCGCAGGTCGTTGTCATTACAGAAGATGTTCAAAACGTCCACCTCCTGCTTGAATACAGACCTCTCATTGACCTGCGATGTCTCATTGACCTGCGAACACGATCCCAAACTCCAGGAGTAATCTGCTGTACACGTTGCAAATGATAAGGATACAATTGATACTCTTTCAACAGTCTCCAGACAGTCGTATGAGGAACATTGATTTGCAACGCTACCCTTCGTGTGCTGATAGAAGGAGTCATGTTCACAGCCTCCAGAATCTCCTCCTGTACTTCTGGAGTTGTAGATCTTGGTCGTCCCCTTCCCAAACCAGGAGAGTTAAATTTTCCATACTCGCACAGACGGTAATGGAGACGTACAAATGTCTTCCGCTGTGGGTACCTCTCCTGGTACAAACGACGAGCCAGCGCAGCAATGCCGTCCACCTTACCGTACATGAAGTGTATCTCTGCCAGCTCTTGATTTGAATACATGTCGCACAGTCGTTGCCTACACAACACTGAATGTAACCTTCGCCTCGGAATGAACTGTCAGAGTGTCCCCTTAATGTCTCCTTTGACGGCAACGACATGCGGAAAGAAAAACGTTCCGGTGAATTTCAATGTTGTGAAGGCCATAACTCGGAAATAAAGCATTTCCGGACACATGTTGTAATGAACTATTTTGATTGTCTACATGTGGGAAATACATACCTGAAATTATGCCCCGTATTTTTAAACACCCTGTATAATAGAAACAATTGAAGTTTCGAGACGCATTGCTTATTCCAAATTTTTTTAACTTTATTTAATGTACAAAATAAATTTAAAAAATCGTTAGACTGGTTTGAAGTGCATCGCCATTTTTTTAAATAAAGGCTCTTTACTGTTTTATAACTTTTGAGGAGGTGGAAAAATTCAAATATCTTGGAGCAACAGTAACAAAAATATAAATGACACTCGGGAGGAGCTTATGTCATCCAATCTGCTCTAGGGTTGCAGTCCCAAACTTTACAGTGCCGGAGCTCTTTATGTTTTTTAACCTATGGGGAAGGTGGAAGGTTTGGATGCAAAAAAAATAAGACAAAGAAATAAATGCCATAAAGTAAGACTGTCAGGATAATGCAAGGCAACACCAATCAATACCTACTCCATTAATTAGCTTCTGAAGCTCAAGTAAACCGAAATGGTCACTGTAAGGGTGATTATTCTGCGCAATGTAGACTTAATAAGCTGATATAAATTTCGCTTTTGTTGCTTCAAGGTGGGCTGCACTCGTTTATTCGCCAACATTTTCAATTGATTGGTTTTCAGACGTATCAATAATTTTTGTGCTATATTATGAGCATTAGATTTCTTGTGTTCAATATTTTTTTTCGTAGTGGCTTAAGTTGATCTGATCTGATCTATTCGAACCGTAGTAATTTACTGAAAATGAGCACCATTCATTAGATGCAGAAATACACTCTTTTTTTTAACACACCTAATGTAGTTACTTCATGACACACTTTACAGCCTAGCTTACAATCGATCCACGGATAATCTTCTTTTTTTTTTTCTTGACCACATATTTTCTTCATTCCCATACATTCGGCCACTCACTTTGCAGGCCGACTTTTTGGCTTTTACTATTTTACTATTTTGAACATTATGATGTTGAATATTCTTCGCAGTCATACCCGAACTGTATCTTCTATAACAATATCTCTGGTTGAATTACTAGGTTCATCAAATAGAAGCGATGGGCTTGAGATATCAACAATATCAGGAGAGGAAGCTTTTGTAACTCCACTAGTAACAGCAATGGCACGAGAAAAGAAAGCAGTTACTGGTTTTTGTCTATATTTATTTTGCTCCATATTTACTCAAGGGCAATACATAAAAACAAAAGTTTCAAGCAGGCTTTTAGTCACGTTATAGGCAATAAATTAACTGTTAAAAATTTACTTCGTAAAATAACTGGGAAACAAACATAACACCATAGACAATCTCCTGTATCGTACAAAGACGCGAAAACTAACGAAATGAAAGTGAATTAAGAATGTGATCGTTTCGCGCAGGCGCACTAAAGTTTAGTTTGGTGGTTGTTCTGTCACTGATTCTTCCCCCATTTCTCAACACACACCCCTTAATGTAAAAGAGCGGCTTAAGATGGAATTAAATATTACAGCCATCTTCACGTCAATGGTGACAGGACACGGGATGACTAGAGCCTACCTCCATCGATTCAAGTTACTGGAGAGTGCAACATGTCCGTGTAATAGTGGAGGTCAGACTATAGATCACTTGCTGTATGATTGCACAATATTAAGAAAACAAAGGGGAATTCTAAGAAACAGCATCTCGAAGACAGCAAGTTGGCCACGTAACAAATATCAACTTATAAAATTTCATCTTCAACCATTCATTGCCTTCATCAATTCAATAGATTTTGAACAATTGTAGCAATGCATTTATAACTAGGATACACACATTTATCATTCAACTTTTATACAATTATCAATTTGTTAAAAAAAACCAATTGCAATATATTCCAATCATGTATATATATATATATATATATATATACTTTCTTTTCTTTTTATTTAGGTTAAGCCATATATATATGCATTTATATTAACTCTCTATGTTCCTTAGGTAATATCAATGTATCCAAATGTATATTTATCGCAGGAAACGGAAAATTTAAAACATGTAGTATTACTCTGTAATGGAGCATGTTGTTCAAAAAAAAAAAAAAAAAAACCCTAGTGGTCTCGCGACCCTCTACTTCCGAACTTGTTCCGATTTTCTAAAGGAAGCACAGAAATATAATCGCTAAATATTCTGACATTAACTAAGATATCGTTAGCTGGGAAAGTATTGTGATGTCAAAATAGATTTTAAAATTTCAAATCAATGTCGGAGCTCCGCTCCACCTTCGAACACAGTGCCGGAGCGTCGCTCCGCTCCACCTCCACTACATCCCTGGTCTGCTCTCAAAAAGGCTGAAAGTTAGAATTTATAAAAAAAAGTTATATTATCGGTTGTTCTGAATGGTTGTGAAACTTGGACTCTCACTTTGAGAGAGGAACAGAGGTTAAGAGTGTCTGAGAATAAGGTGCTTAGGAAAATATTTGGGGCTAAGAGGGATGAAGTAACAGGAGAATGGAGAAAGTTACACAACGCACAAATGCACGCATTGTATTCTTTACCTTGCATAATTAGGGACATTAAATCCAGACGTTTGAGATGGTCATGGCATATAGCACGTATGGGCGAATCCTTGATATGATTTCCTATTTAGAAGCAGATATTTCTGGCATGGCGTCATTCTGACGGGAAGTAAAGATGAGAATCTCTTAATTTCTCAGTGAAGTTCATTGTCTGCATGTTTCTGAGATCCTTGGCAAGCAAACGAGTCTGTTCCGCCGTCTGTGGGTCACGGTGACAGCTGAAAGTGAAATATGAACCAGTCGCCATAGCTTTTGCGAAAGTGAGGCTTTGCACATCTACCACCAAGTTCAGGGGTAAGAAAAGACGTTCGATGGACCGCATTCGGCTCGCGACGCCGCAGGACATTTCATTCTCCTTCATATGCATCACTTTTACTTTCTTCGCATTCATCGTTATCGACCACTTCATTAATCATGTACTTCAAATTTTTCTCCATCGTCATCAGTAGAGTCCGGATGTTTAGGCATTTCTAACAGTTAAAATAGGCAGGTAAAAAAGGCAATAAAAGCGTAAAAAAGCCACAATAATCTTTGAAAAAGGCATAATGGAATGCCTTGAATGGAATTCTCTACCTCAGAAGATTAGGGGCTGCCAGACAATAACCACTTTCAAGAAAAGGCTAAACGATTTCTTACGGGCGCAGTCAAATTGAAGTTATATTGTGATCGAGTTTAATAATTTAATTTAATTTAGGTATGACTATCATTATTATTATTATTATTATTATTATTATTATTATTATTATTATTATTATTATTACTATTATTATTACATAATTATTTTATTGGTGTTGTGAAGATGAAAAGAATTGTCATTGTATTATACTGTATTAATTATGTATTATATTGTCTTGTATTGCTTTGAATTGTATTGTATTGTATTAATTATGTTATATTCATAGCATTGTAGTAATTTTCCATCATACTGGTTGAGTTGAAGAGAAGGCCGAATGGCCTTAACTCTGCCAATTAAAATAAACCATTATTATTATTATTATTATTATTATTATTATTATTATTATTATTATTATTATTATTATTATTATATATTTTAGCAATATATTTAAATTATAACAAAATAACTCACATATTTACTTCGTAGGTGACACATGTTGACTTATAAAATACTTTTTTTCGTGATTAACCGTCTTTTCACAAACCTTACATAACAAAATTGTTCCATCGGTTGAAAACACATGTACACCAAATTCACTAACGTAAGTATGAAGTTTACTTTTTAATAGTTTACTGAATTTAGGTATTCTAGCTGACCGATCTTATACTTCTGTCACCTGACAATAACTGACTGTTCCTCACTCAAATTTATTTCTTCTACAATAATAAACACGTGTAGCACAAAATTGTAACAGTAAGATTTGAAAATATGAACGCACACAATTGAAAATGCTACGTGACAATTTCTATGAGAACGAGCTTAATATTTAATATTATAAAGCTGATTGTTGGTATCGTGAAGACATGACAATATTATGCAAATCAAGCTTTCAGGTATAACTCCCTGTAAAGTTCGTTAACAGAAAACCAAAATTTAAGTCACACAGAGTTAGTGTGCACTCAACGTTGGCTGCTTGACGGTTGTCAGCCCATTTTGAGGTCTGTGGATATAAAGGGAAAAATTGGATCGGTGTTTGGTAGAGTTCTCTGGTAGCTCAATTGGTAGAGCGTTGGTACGTTAAACCAAAGGTCCCGGGTTCGATACCTGCCCCCCGGAACAATTTTTCCCTCGAAATTATTCATGATAATATTATATTTGTAACTGTGGATTGTCGATCATTAGTCATATTACACCAATAGTATTAAAGCACGATTATTAGCAGATTAAGCACCGAAATAAATTACTTATATTTACTATTGTTAGTGAAGTTAGTCATTGTTTCAAATATTTAAATTTCATACACATTACATTACAATTAATTAGAAAATTGCAACTAAACAAGAAATACTGCTTTAAAATGACAAAAAAAAAGGCATTTATTAGTAAGAAACACTTTAAAAAGGCAAAATAAAAATTGATCCTATCACTTTGATTTACTCCAAATCGCATTTATATCTATGGAAATAATGATTTACTTCCACCCGGTAAAAAAGGCATTTTGCCAAACGTCCGGGCTCTAGTCATCAGTGTCATTTCTTCTTTTTTATTTTTTCTCCTCTGAGTCATCGTTTTCAAAATTAACATATTTCCCATCTCATCTTCCTTTTTCTTATTTCATTTATTTTTCTTATTTTTCTCATCTTCTTTTATACAGACTAATTCTATCACCACTTTCATTAGCTTTTGAGAATTTGTAATTTTGGCCCGTTTCATCTTCATTCACACCGGTATGACGCGTGAAACAGCAGGACTTGCTGTGTCCGTGTGTCGCGTCACCAGCTAAGAATAGGCTTCACCAAATAAACACAACATCCAGTCTCTATGAAAGGATATAAGTCTAGAATTCCCTACCGGAAATTGAAGCCATTACTCTAGATATGTATCCGGAGAAAATAATGATTTTACTTGTAATAATTGAATCAGTCGGAGCTAAAAGGAACTTTTCAAGAGAAGCAAAAAACATTCCACTATAACACAAATATTATTATATTTTTAGGTTATAGAAGACAAAAGAATATTTAAAAGTTTTAGTTCCTTCTTCCACCGTTCGATGCGCATGACATCCGTTGTTCAATTTCTTGCATAACCCAAAACTGCATATTTTTACTTAGTTCCATTTAGCTACGACCGATTCAATTATATTTCAATTACTGTTGAATAAGATCTTAAACATTTTCTTAAAACTTTAACGCGCTGTAAATATTATAATATTTATCATGTTAAGTAAACAGTCCGAAGACAAGTTTGAACCTCATGACACCAATGAGGCATCATTCACGAGGCAACTAAGCCAGGAGATAATGGGGTAGCGTGGCCAGTTCCTTTCGCCCTCCATTGCATACATCGCTTACAAGAAAGATAGTTCACCATCGCCACTAAAGAGAAACTAAGAGGTGGAACTTAAACTGAGAGGATTCAGTCCGGCATTGGAACTGGAATCCGGTGTGGCTTAGTGGATAAAGCGTCAGTACGTAGAGCTGAAAACCCGGGTTCGAGTCCCGGTGCCAGAGAGAATTTTTCTCCGTTCCACCCATCCTTCATCCGATAGTCACCTTTAACCGCTTCTCTTACTATATATTTTACCAGTTTTGTGAAAAAAAGTGTAATATTTTTTTATTTTCGTAAAGAGGTCATTTAATATTGCAGAATCACTGTACATCACTAATTTTCTTACATACCTAAAAAATCACTATGAAAGAGACATACATTCATACCTGAATTATTATCCCGAGTTATCTCGTGCACCTTGATTTCAGCTTTGGTAGTTGTCCCACTTTGATTTTCTCCTGAACTATTTACCAACTTATGTTTTCTTAATGGATTAATTTATGAGCTACAATACCAGTGCTGTTATCAAGGCGTTAAATGTTGCTTGTCGTGTGATAGACTCGAAAGCAGGGTATTACGCACAGTGGCACATTGCATTCCGGACAGTAGTATCTGCTCTCCTAATATGAGAGCATTTTGGGAAGAATGGTGTAGCAGTCATTGAATATCTGTACCAGTACATCTGTTCTTCAGATTTGTGAATAATGTTCTGCAGTATCACTATGCCCAAAAGTACACGTATTTCAGAGTCTGCAGTAGGCCGCCACTAATTATTTTCAGCATTCTGTGAACACTTATTAGCATGCCGAATCGTCTCCTCGAATATAATGTTGATGAGGTCATTATTAAAGAATAATTTAAAAAATTGAGAATTATCGTTATCAGAAACAATGTTAAAATTTCAGGGAATGGAGACCTCGGAGGTGCAGAAGAAATGGTGCCAGATGTCTTCTATTCAAACCACTGTCGAAAAGACGCGACATCAACTGATCTGAATTTGTTTGTTGGTCTATAACTTCGTCTTCTGATACCGATGTTTCATTTCCTAATCTTCTACAGGAATATATTCCTGATCAAAAGTGTCGGAATCACTAACTTGATCCATCTTTACACAAAATAGCACAAAAAACACTAAACACAAACAGAAACCGCCAAAACTAACTAGCATCTACTCACTACTGTGTGTGAATGCTATATGAGCATAGAATTCCACTCGCAAGGAAGGAGTAAAAAAAACACCACCAGATATAGCAATATGACTAACTTCTGTAGCCATCTAGTGAGGAAAAGGTTAATGAAAGAATGGAAACGTATATATTCGGGATATAATCCTTAGCAGCGAAAATGGGACTCAAACGAGTTAACTCGGGTTAATAAATTTTGACACAAGTTAGCAACCCGAGTTAACTCGGGTTAATCAGGGAAGTGGTTAACGCAACATTTTTGTGGTTTAGAGGGCGTTCTCAAGTCAAATCAGCGTTGTATGTAGCGTTATAATTATTGAAGAATGCATGGGCACAGGAAACTCATTTTCGTTATCAGGCAAACAAGAGGCGTTTTGAAAATGAGCTCCTCATTTAAACGATGTTGTCATGATTTCTGTATGTTCTGGTGTTCGCGAATATTTTGTAACTCGACTTACTAAGAGAAATAACAGGAACAGTAACCTACTGAGAACTGAGCAATGTGAACTCTAGACACTCAGTGACATAATGTCTCGTTACTTGTACAAGTCTTTCTGCTGATTGTATAATTTTATGAGAAAGCACAGCATTCCACCTTAATACTAGGGTGCAGGGCGCCTTCATTGTTCCAGTGTAATACATAAAGACACATTGTTTATGACAAACAATTGAGTCACTGCAAAACTTGACTTATTAACATGTACAGCGGTGCAGTTGCTACATTCAGGGCATGCGCAGCAATTACTTGAGAAACAAGGCATATTTAGCTTGTAATTAATTTCCCACATTACTACTTCTTGTCAGCAACGAGTCCTGAAGCATTGCAATAGAAAGGCAAAAAAAAAAGAGAGAAAGAGAGAGATCAAAGGTGAACTATGACTGAAATTTGAGGGTTTTGGACAAACAAATTGATTTCTAGATTTTTATACAGTAATCTCACTAGAAACACAGAATTAAATTAAATTAAACACAGAATAAATATGGGAAATGCCTGTTATTATGCGGTTGAGAAGCTTTTATCATCTAGTCTGCTGTCAAAAATTCTGAAAGTTAGAATTTATAAAACAGTTATATTACCGGTTGTTCTTTATGGTTGTGAAACTTGGACTCTCCCTTTAAGAGACGAGAATAAGGTGCTTCGGAAAATATTTGGGGCTAAGAGGGATGAAGTTACAGGAGAATGGAGAAAGTTACACAACACAGAACTGCACGCATTGTATTCTTCACCTGACATAATTAGGAGCATTAAATCCAGACGTTTGAGATGGGCAGGGCATGTAGCACGTATGGGCGAATATAGAAATGCATATAGAGTGTTGGTTGGGAGGCAGGAGGGAAAAAGACTTTTGGGGAGGCCGAGACGTAGATGGGAAGATAATATTAAAATTGATTTGAAGGAGATGGGATATGATGATAGAGACTGGATTAAACTTGCTCAGGATAGGGACCAATGGCGGGCTTATGTGAGAGCGGCAATGAACCTCCGGGTTCCTTAAAAGCCAATACGTAAGTAAGTAGGCCTAAGTAAGTAAGTAATCTCACTAGAAGTTTTGTTTTATCTAGGGAAAATCAAAACTCGAGTGGGATTTAATTGGCTATTACACGATTAGAAGAAATTATATAAAGATTAGAGGAAATGAAGTACTTCAATACAATAAAATATTAATTGACTTACTAAAAAACTAAACTGTCTTGAAAATGTATTATTGTACCATTTCATCATTACAAATACTACGCTAGATGGCAGTAGTGTGTTATGATGAGCTGTTCTCTTATTACCAATTGTGTCAACTATACAATTTTCACTGAACTATATGGACGATTACTAGTCAAGAAGGTTTTGTTGATTATCATTACTAATTACGTCTAGGTTCTCTTTTCCAATAGTCGATTTAAAAATATCCTCCCGTTCTACTTTAGCATTAAGATCCCCCAATAAAATTTTCATGTAATATCTAGATAACTATTATAGATTTATTAATTTGTCCTACAGAATAATATCTGTAATATTGACAATTAATAATTAATATTTGAGGAGAAAAATTCGCTCCGGCGCCGGGGATCGAACCCGGGTCCTTGCGCTCTGACCACTGAGCTACGCCAAATCCAATCCACAGCACCGGACCGAACCGGACCGAACCCTCCTCCTTCAAGGTTTCCCTTTGTGACCTGACTCCAAGTTAGGCATATATGTTGACGTATATATCCAATGTCAACTGTCATCTAGATAAATGATCAAAAGTGAGTTCCAATTAACATTTTGTAGGTTTTCCGCAAGATTTTCTCCTGAAATTTGTTCATTCTCTAGAAGAAAGGCTGATAAAAGATACAGGAAAAAATTGGCGACTATAGCCAAATGTTTTAAAATAGGTTTATCCTAAATAAACCCTATTCTTTTATGAACATAACTGTTTTATTATTTTTATAAACTTACTTTTGAAAATAGTTGCAGAAGGTTAAAATATATTCTTAACTTTTCAATAACCCTATATATTTACATGTATATTAAAATGAATGTAAATAGTTGACAAAACCATAATAAGTCAAATAAATATAATTTTTGCGAACCAATCAAACTATCGCAGTTGTATGTAACATCATTTTGCATATAACTCCAAATCCTATTTAGCTATACAGCATTGGGCGTCTGCTAGAAGACGATCGCCTTGATATGTTCAACAAACATAGGCAAAATAAGCCTACACATGTATTGTAAAGTAGAAAAATCTTTATTCCTGTCAAGAGTCGAAGCAAAATTTTCTAGGTTTGTAACTTAAAACACTACTACTATTTATTATTATTATTATTATTATTATTATTATTATTATTATTATTATTATTATTATTATTATTATTAGTGACGTTTCGTCCGTCTGGCGCCGCCTACTGGAAGTTTCCCACGCAGCAATGGGATGTGGTTAGTTCCCACTCGGATTTTTCTTGTGGGTGGCGTCGTGGCATACGTTACACCATCAGTTCATTATGTCTCATTTCTAGTAATCGTGCTTTAACAAAAGAAGATAATTAAACGTAACAAGCCCTCGGAATTGTCTGAGTGGTCTGACATACTTCTCTCACTTTTCTGGATATGCAATCTCATTTCCAGACCACTTTACGAAAAGAAAACCAGTCTTTAGAGATTACCATCTGCGTGTTTTTCTGTGAGTCCAACATAATGTCTGCACTCATGAACTGAACTTGTCCAAACTTCTTCTATTCTCCAGAGATTAAGCAACTATTCTCTTTCAACTCGAGTCTTCAAAATTAGGCAAACTTTTCTATCTTCGACATAGAACTACTTCCTACCTTTAAGCTAGTATTATTTTCTTCAAACTTCATATTTATACTCCTTTTACTTTCAAGATATTAAGTCCTTAATCTTAACATATTGACATTTTTTTCCATCAAGTTTACAATATAAGACAAAAGAACTTTTGGAAGTCGAGATTATGGTGCTTTTGAAAGAAAGTTCATACAGTGATCCACTTCAGTTTTATATTGCGTTATTATTTTAGAAATTCATTTATTTCCCTTAGCTATCTCATATTTGTTAGTTAGGCCAAATTAGACGGAGTTACACAGTAGTAGACCAACCGACAATTTAAAAAAATGAGATATTTGCACAAATCTGTTGATGGCAGGCTAATTTTACTCGGAAAAATCAAGAATGCTATATCTGAATTTTTCTGCTATTTATAAAGCAAAAATACGTTTATTGCATAAAATTAATTCCTTTATTTTGCTTTGAAATATTAATTAAACTGCTGGTCTCTTATCAAAAATCGGTTAGCCTCTTTTGGTATTATTTGTGCTATTTTTTGTAATAGTATGAATGTTATAATACTTATTGCATAAAATGTAAACAAAAAAAAACATTTATTTCAATAGCCTATATCTCGAAACAGGTTTTTGGCGCTTGGCCTCTTATTGCGTAACTCCGTCCAATTGTTGTCCTCTTCTTTAAGAAAATAATATTAATTTCTTATAGAGCCATTCCTCTTTTATCAATAGTATTGTCCACACCTGTGGAGTAACGGTCAGCGCATCTGGCCGCGAAACCAGGTGGCCCGGGTTCGAATCCCGGTCGGGGCAAGTTACCTGGTTGAGGTTTTTTGCGGGGTTTTCCCTCAACCCAATGCGAGCAAATGCTGGGTAACTTTCGGTGCTGGACCCCGGACTCATTTCACCGGCATTATCACCTTCATATCATTCAGACGCTAAATAACCTAGATGTTGATACAGCGTCGTAAAATAACCCAATTAAAAAAATCAATAGTATTGTAATTATTCAAAATTTCTAGTAACATTTTAATTTATGAAATATGAATTGACAATAATTCACTAAAAGAGATCATTAGAATACAATCCATAGCAGGTTCTATAAGATTTCTTGAGAATAGTGTGGCTTGCGAAACAAATTTTTTCTGATTATTTCGGAATCTACTTCCATCTTTCATGATATCTTCACCATCACCATAAATCATAACTATCATCTCACATTTATAAATTTCTTCCGTAGCTGAAAATGAATGTTTAAACATATCAAATAACTTGTACGCTATCTACCAAAAAGTAACTGGGCACTGTTTTTACAACTTCAGAACCTCGTGGTACCACCTCTTGTTGCTATAACAGCAGCCACCCTGTCAGGCATGCTCTCCACTAGTTTGTGTAGGATATCCACTGGAATACGTCGCCATTCCTCTTGCAACATGGCACTCAGTTGGACAATGGAAGTTGGCCTCATGTTTCGGCGGCTACTATGCAGTGGTAATAATGTTCACCGGATGGACTGAGAGTTCTGATCTCAATCCCATTGAGTATCTTTGGAACGAATTTGACCGGCGATTGAGGTCTCGGGAGATGCGGCCAACTTCCATTGTCCAACTGAGTGCCATGTTGCAAGAGGAATGGCGACGCATTCCAGTGGATATCCTACACAAACTAGTGGAGAGCCTGACAGGGTGGCTGCTGTTATAGCAACAAGAGGTGTACCACGAGGTTCTAAAGGGGCAAAAACAGCGCTCAATTACTTTTTGGTAGATAGTGTACATGTGTTTGTACAAAAGATATCAACGGAAGTCTTTTTATGTCTATTACTAGTATAGATCTATTATGCATTAGCCTACACCTTCCCGTATGGACTGGAAAGATCAATAGAATCTGTACGGATAGGTTCTTACCCCCAAAATTATCATTAGAGATAATTACGCTGTTTCAAGACTGTCACCAGATATTGTAGAATGTCTCCGAATGCTAGCAAGTGTCGTCAATTGAGTGTCCCCCGATTGGCATCCTATCATTCCTCATATGCTAGCAAATTTCGGTACCAGGGCATTTGTCGAAACACTTCTGTATATCAGAGGGCCTCGCCACTTGGCGTCCACGAATGGCGCCATTGTACGTTCATAAATGTTTATAGATAAGTAGTAGTCTGGCTATCTATCTTTATACAGTACCCTCGAATATTTTACATCACTTTGTGACGTGTCTTTATTGAAATAAAATAAAATAAAATAAATTAGAAAATTGACTATATTAGTGAAATGAAATTTATAATATTGAGCGAAAGGTAGAAATCTCACACAAACCTTATGTCTCTTTTACAAGTATCACATGAGTCAGCGCTTGGAATGGAACCCCAGTTCGTACTCTAGTACTGAACTATAACAGGGGAAATTAAACTTTTATATCGGCTTGTCTCAGATTCAGAGTGGAAACGCTTTTACTTTCTACAGAGAAGTACAAACTAGCCCCTGATTGTGCGATTACCAGCGTGGTAAACTCTTCGAACAATAGAGAGCTGAACGCTCGTTTAGAAACGGAACCAGTACCTCCCAAAGCAATGCATCTTACTAACGACTCCATGGCAACTAATGTTCAATAAGTACGAACAACTGACTGTCTCTCGTGTGTGAACTCATGGGTCATTATTGCGCACATACAAGTGAAAGGTTGAACACGTGATGTGACGGAGAATACACGGAAGTTCATCAACCAGGGCACTTAATTGCAAAGTATTAATTTCCTCTTTTCTTTTAGTCGTAACTCAGTCAGCTGATAACTTCTCATCAAAAGAGACAGGAGTTCCATCCTCGGCAGATCATGTGATCTTCGTGGATAGCTACTACTGATTCTAGAATTAATAATGCAATCTGGATTCTAATTAATAAATCTTAATATTATACAGGATGTTAAAAAAAAAGTGTCCAATATTTTAGGAGGTGCTAGTATGCACCAGAACAAGAAAATAATGTCTAATAAACATGGGTCCTACAACACATACTTTCTGAGATCTGAACACTTGTTCATAGGAGGTGCTCAATGTGACGTCCATTCGTGGCAATGCATTCCTCTGCCCCTCGGCGTAAGGAATCACGCACTCTTTGAAATTTGTTTTATACGTTAATAAGAAAGTCCTGATAACGATTCCCAGTTAATCTCTGTGGTAGCACATATGTCCCTATTAATCTATCACCATAAGTTGATTGAGAATCGGTGCTGATGCCTTGTTTCTTCAACTGCATGGGGATTTTCACCAGCTTACGCATGCAAATTCACAACACCATCTCTGCTGAACCCCGCTTATATCCGCAACTAAACTTTTGTTTTCAGTATTCCTTGTGACGTATCATTATTCCATGTCAGGGGTGTCAACTACGGTGATTATCTCGTAGTCTGCTGGTTAAATTATGATTAAAATATGGAAGTTTCCATATATGACAATCTACAATGCATAATCTGAAAGGACAAATGAAAATCGTAGATGATTAATATGGCTACTACAAATCAACAGCGGGCACAATGTGTTCATTGGTATGCTAAATTTGAGAGCGTTAGAAGAGTTCAAAGGGAATTTCGACGTGAGTATGGTGTACGTAATGTACCTAAATACGATTCCATAATGTTCTGGTATCGAACATTTGTAGAAACAGGTTCTGTGTTTAAAAAAACGTGCAGGAGATCGCAGGCGAAACCCAGTACGAGAAGCAGCTATCTCTTGGCTTGGTCCCCAAAGTCCTCAGATCTAACCCTTCCTGACTACTTCGTGTAGAGTTTTGTTAAAGACATTGTCTCTTCACAGAAACCCAGGAACATTGATGATCTGAGAGTAAAACTTACTCAAGTTTTTCAACAAATGATTCCTCTTATGTTACAACGGACATGGGTTGAATTGCATCACCGTTATGAGTTGTGCAGGGTGCGCAATGGGGGTCATGTTGAGCTCTGAGGAATCTCCCTTCTTTCAGTGTTGTATGCACAAAGTTTCAACAAATAAAGTTCAGTAGTAAATGTTTCACGGTGTTTTTATTTTATTCATACCCAAACGGATCACTCTATTTACGCCATAGAAGGAGAGAACTAAATAAAGAAAAGGAAAAAAAAGGTATTTACATACAGACTGGTAGTATCCAGGAACAACTGCGAGTTATTAATTAAGTGAATGAAATCAGAAACTATAGTATAGATCAAAATGAAGAAAATATGTACTTATTAGAATATAAATTTATATGCTATCAAACATAATGTTTAAATACACCGGAACTACAAAAGAAGCGTTAAAAGAGAACAAAGACGGAATGACCAATGAGCCTCAGAACTGGCCATCTGGGTAGCGTAGTCGTTACAGCGCTGGCCTTCTGTACTCGAGGTTACAGGTTCGATCCCGGTCCAGGTCGATGGCATTTAAGTGTGCTTAAATGCGACAGGCTCATGTCAGTAGATTCACTGGCATGGAAAAGAACTCCTGCGGGACAAAATTCCGGCACACCGATGACGCTGATATAACCTCGGCAGTTGCGAGCGTCGTTAAATACGAGTAAACCATAATTTAATATAACTGCCCATCGGAGACCTGGTCACATAAAGAAGAAGTCATATAAATGCATGAGATATGTACTCTTATGAACTGAGGGCAAATTCCTCTCACAAACAGCTCTATTACAATATCCAGGCATTGCGGGAGGTAATTCTTCAAGTAGAGAACTCCTTGAATTTCTCAACTACAAGTTCCTGTTTCAATTATTTCGCTACAGAATGTCATTAAGGCACAAAAAAAACTTCATTTGGAGCTCCGAGCCGGTGCAGGTTGTGAAATGGTTGCTCCTAATGAAGACTTCGACACCCTAGGCTCTTGCAACAGCTCTAATTACCGATGCGGTTGAGAAGCAGACGAGAGCGCCAAGGGTGGCCGGCAGGATGGGACTCAACCGGCTTTTTAATCGGCGGAAGGGGATGAGAAGAAGCGCATAATGAGGCGTCCGGTTTCGTCATAGACGAGCAAGCTTGCGGAATGCTTCAACAACAAAAGGAATCCAAGTTCAATTCCTGATAGACGTTGCTATAGAGACCTCGGCTACAGCAACATTATTATGAAGTACGGTTTTTATCTGTATTCTATTAACAAGTATCATTTTATAACAACACATTTTTAGTAACAAACTCGTTTATAGCGACATTAGTGACTGTAACTTCTTTAAAAAAACGTGTGATTTACGTACATTAAACAAAGACTGTCGTTCAGAAGAATTTCCAGGTAGCCGGTAGTGCTAGTGCTACTACTTTTCACAAAATAACTTTACGAGCTCTAAAAGAAAAGAGGGTGTAGTGTGGTATAAGTCAAAATATTTATTATATTATATTGCATTGTGTTGTATTTTATTGTATTGCAATGTATTACTTACTTATGGCTTTTAGGGAACCTGGACGTTCATTCACGCTCTCACATAAGCCCGCCATCGGTCCCTATCGTCAGCAAGATTGATCCAGTCTCTACCATCAAAACCCACCTCTCTCAAATTCGTTTTTACATTATTTTCCCATCTACTTCTTGGCCTCCCCCAAAGTATTTTCCTTCCGGCCTCCCAACTAACACTCTATATGCATTTCTGGATTCGCCCATGCGTGCTACATGCCCTGTCCATCTCAAATGTCTGGATTTAATGTCCCTAATTATGTCAGGTGAGGAATACAATGCGTGCAGTTCTTCGTTGTATAACTTTCTCCATTCTGCTGAACTTCATCCCTCTTGGCCCCAAATATTTTCCTAAGAACCTTATTCTCAAACACCCTTAATCTCTGTAGAGCAACTGATAATATAACTGTTTTATAAATTATAGCTTTCAGCTTTTTTTAAAAGTAGACTAGATGACAAAACTTCTCAACCGAATTATAGCAGGCATTTCCCATATTTATTCTATGTTTAATTTCTTCTCGAGTGTCATTTATATTTGTTACTTTTGCTCCAAGGTATTTGAATTTTTTTCATCTTTTCAAAGGTTAAATTTGCAATTTTTATATTTTCATTTCGTACTATGTTCTGGTCATAAGACATAATTATATATTTTATTATATTATATTATATTATATTATATTATATTATATTATATTATATTCATTCATTTATAGTGTTCTGCCCAAGGGCAGATCTTTCACTGCAAACCCAGCATTCTTCAGTCTTTCCTATTTTCTGCCTTTCTAGTTATGGTGAGTATCTGTATACAGCAATATGAAGGAAGGTATACCATTACTTGTATGTTTATTTTGATGGCATTAAATATATATCTTATAATTTATTATTATTATTATTATTATTATTATTATTATTATTATTATTATTGCGAATATGCGCGTAGCTTAGCAGGATCATTACCAGAAATCTCCGTATATTCCTTTGTCATTTTCATTCTTTTTGTCAGTCTTCATTATTATTCCCTCTCTCTTCGTAGCCTAAAACAAAATCTAGATCATATTTTTCCAGACATGGCACAGTTTTCAGAGAGATGCATCACGGCATTTCCGCAAGAAGGGGTCTAACACGACGCCGAAACTTCACACCAGCATTCCTTGTCTAAATGCTATCGCTTCACATGAATTTTCTTTAAAACCATAAGACATACCGCTTAAAATGCCGATTTTTTTCTGGGTACAAAAAAAATAAGCAATGATTCAGAACTCGGTCGTGCCTAAAAATGCAATTACTTCATGGTATCCAAACACAATGTTAATAATAACGGCTGACATTTTTAACGCACGCCTTTAGAATTCAAAACGGATGTAAAAATTATAGAAAACACAAATGATACTTACACCTTAAATTGACGAACTCGGGACCTACGCCCCATGTTACGTCATGATAATGATGCCGCCACATGACAAGGTCTTCACACTTTAGTGACCAGCTAAATAATACTGTATCTTTATGCCGTTACGCTTGAACTATGAAATAAGAATTATACTCGGCAATAAGGTCGAAGACTTTAAATCCATACATGATCAAGCTAGACGTATGTAGAGCAGGGACGTACATTTTCCTGAACTTAATTACGATCGCTCTAAAATTTTGACTGTGAAGAAAGGATAAAAACAGGAGGCGTTTTCTATTTAAAGAAATAAAATAGAATGGAAAAAGGTTTTTTTTTAATTTTTAGTTGGACCCCTTTTGAGTAGCCGTTTCAATTACAAAATTGTTACAAAGTGGCGAATTCTTTCCCATTATACGATGTACGCATTGCACAAAAATTCGTAACTTTTTTATGTTACAAATTATATTACTTTTATGTAGTTAATTTCGCCGAACTATGTATTAATCAAAAGCCTTGCGTAAATGAATTCACTTTATATCCAGCCAAATAAGAGATAACATATCGTTTTCTAGATTACATACCAATTACATTCTTTAGACATTAGATTTCATTTGTAAATATATATTTTTAGTGAATATAGGCCTATGCTACAAATTCACATGAACCTACTTGCTTATTGCTACCATTTCTGATAACCTACTAACTTATAGAGCCTATATATATACAGGGTAATTCACGAGGATTTACCGTCCTTTACGGAGCTTATTTCCGAAGATATTCTGAGCAAAAAATGTCATATAAGCATGGGTCCTATTCTCAATATTTACAGAGTTACGTTTCGTTATTGGAACGCATTGCTGTGAACTCGTGATCTTGGTCAGCGTGCAGTCAGCAGCCAGCGCGAGCGCTACGGAAATCAAAGATAGCCGTATGCAGTTACGTAGAGCGACAAGTGCCGTTCACAAGCGTGCGGCCAAGTGTACTCAAGCGGACGGCGACATTTTTTAAAATGTGTTGTGAACTCTCCAAGACTGTAAATTAGGATGCAAAATTGAACTTCAAATAATTAAGTCGTTGGAAGTTGTGTGATTTGTAATAATTGTGGTGATAAGTGCGTAAGAATAATGTAATTTTCTAGTTAAAAATAGAAAAAGATGTCTGTAAGAAGCAACTAAGGAGTTCACAGCACATTTTTAGCTTCATAATACTTGCCAATTAAAGAAATGATACTTCTGAATAGTTCATTCTCTATTTGTATTATTCTTTTACCTTCAAATTAAAGAAAAATAGTAATATGCGTTACAAGAGCGATATGTTGAAGTTTTCATGTTACAGGAAAAGTTTGAAAAAGCGAAACGTTGTATAGTACATCATTTTGTGCGAAGATCGTTTATTACATACCTGAAAGAGGAATTTCTAATTAGTTGCAATGAAATCTCCATCTTGGTTTCTGTTCTATGACGGCAAATTAGCAACACAAAAATATATATCTCCGACATTGTTGCTTTAAAATGTTTTCTGTGTTTACTATACTCCAGCAGGCCGTGATATACGTCTGTCTTTTTTCCCCCAGTCTATAAATGCGAACTTAAAACAAACGGTAAGGTTATGTAATGATTTATTTTTCATTTTAATATTTTAAGAATATTACTTATATAACATATTGCAGTAATAACATCGGCATCTGGAATCTTGTTGATTTTTCACGGCTTCCTTAATGTTACTTGCATCACGAATGCAATAACTTTAGTGGAGTTGTAGAGTTTACTTAATTTTTGCAAATATTTAAAAACAATAATTAACAGTGCAATTTAGGTGAAATTGCAGTAGTAAGTTTCCAATTTATAATTATTACTATATTGAACGTCTCTAAAAATAATATGTTAAAAGCCTAAAGCAGTAAAATGAATATGGCGCTTAAGCGGTAAGAAGAGGGAAATTGTTATGTGTGTTAGGTTGGGAATACTGAATGTGGAATTTTACACTTTCCGCCGGTTGGTTTTGTGCGGAAACCAAGTAAATACGCACGATCTCGTACAAACGTATTTTACAAACAACTTTAAGTTATTGTAACTCTGAAAATATTGAGAATAGGTACTATGTTTATATGACATTTTTTGCTCAAAATGTCTTCAGAAATAAGCTCCGTGCTGAGAAAGTACTGTTGCATCGTAGTCAGTCATAGATCCCCCTGCAACAGTCGACTGATGCGGATCCAAGTACCAACCGTTTATTAAAATCTGTTTCATAACATGGTGATTAGTTGTCTCATACCACTTTCACGAATTTTAATAATTTCAAATCAAATATAACAGATTCTTCTCTTGTTTTACATAACTTTATAGTAAAGCGTGTGTCTAGTTGCTAGGATATTAATGAGAAGTGGTAGAATTTCACATTATAGGCCTACTTTTATTGCTTGAATAACTGTTGATATGAGAAACACTAACGACATCCATTACGTAACTATGCAGATGCTCTTTTGTTTACAATTTTCGAATCGCCTGGCAACGAGCACAACAATACAGCGGCCTTGGGCTTGCTAACGGGCGGTTAGCTGAGCGGAACAACGTTCAGATAAATTGCAAGCGTTGCGACATTTGTTTGTTTTGAGATGCACAGGCGGTGTCTGGACGGCTTAATTACGTGGTCCAGTCTCGCGGAACATTGCGCTAGCATGCCTACCTCTTCAACTCCGTGCACACAATTATTTTAACTGTGAATCCGTTGATTGTTAATATGTTTAGAGAAGGCACTTGAATTAGTTTATTTTCAGCAGATTTCGTGAGAATTTGGTGTATAAAGCAACGGCATGGCAGTTTTCCTTCTATCACTTATTTTCCTTCAGAATTTCCATTCTATAATGCCTGAATTTGCTCCATCTTATAACAAAGATTACATTCTTAAACGATATATGTGTAGTATTTGATCAATAAACAATATTCAGCGAAAAGACAGAATAAGGAAAGGAGAAGGACGTTTGAAAAATGACTATACCGAACTTAATAAATTAATAAGGGAGGGAATTAAATCAAACAAGCATTAAAAAAATAACAGGGAATTTAAGAAAATCTCAATGTTTGCGTGAAACGTCTATATTCAAACTGAAGTAATCAAATACTGCAGAATAAGTGTTTTCTTTAACACCGTACATGCTATTTTCTCTCTTTGGCATTACTGTAATAAAAATCTAAACACGAAAGAAATTAATTAAAATGTGAAATGGCATTTCTATCGATCACCCAAGTGCATGTATCACACCGTATGTTATAATATTTATTTACACATATCAGACTATAATCTTCAATTGTAACCACAAACGTAACGCAACACATAAAATAACTATTATATATTAATATTAATACTGATATTAATTAACTATTACTACGTTCAAATTTCACTAGCTTCCATAATCGGCTGAGAAATCTAGAATAATTTTAATTTTATAAAATTTCACTACTGTCAATGGCTGTTACTGCTGCCAACATAACAGAAAATCACTACCAGTTGTAGTATTTCTCAGTACCGAAATTAGAAACAAAGTTGGCAAAAGAAAATTCAATCTTCAAACTAGAAAATCACCATAATTCACTAGCATGTGTAATAATGGGGAAAAAATGGTTAGGTTTCACTTTAGGGTATTAAGTAAACTGATCCGGACTATATATAAGGATGAATGAATGAATGAATGAATTAATTAATTAATTAGAACTGATTAAATAGTAATTGAGGGCTTTGCCGGAAGAAAGGCGGATAGACCTATACGCCCTTCTCCGGGAAAACGGTTTAAAATGTAGTGAATAATTATTGTAGCGAAATTTTATTTTGATTGTACAGACGTGGACAAATTATTAACAAAATGGACGATTTTTATGATAATTCTGTTTACAAAATTTGACTTTTCAATTTTTGACAATTTTGGATATTTCCATCATTGCAGTAGACAGATATATGCAAAAATGTCAACTGTAGTTTAAATTGAAGAGTCAAGTTTTGTAAAAATATATAATAAAAGTCTTCAATTTTGCTAATAATTTGTAAATTAGCAAAATTGTCAACTGCATTGAAGAGTCAAATTTTGTAAAAATATAAAACAAAAATCTTCAGTTTTGCTAATAATTTCGAAATATCCAAAATGTTAACTGTAGTACAAGTTGAAGAATCGAATTTTGTAAAAATATACAATAAAAACCTTCAGTTTTGCTAATAATTTGTAAATATGCAAAAATATCAAATGTAGTCCAAATTGAGGAGTTAAATTTTGAAAAATATACAATAAAAATCTTCAATTTTGCTAATAATTTGGAAATACACAAAAATGTCAACTGTAGTCTAAATTGAAGAATCATATTTTGTAAAAATATATAATAAAAATCTTAAATTTTGCTAATAATTTGTCCACGTCTGTACTGTACATACCTGCAGGACAGGGCTGCGTGCGTGTATAACATTTTATTCAGGTGCGTTTTAAAATCTTAGATTGCCTGTATCTCAATTCGTCATATTGACGTATGCGCCCTTTTTCTGGCAAACTCCTCAATTAATGATAGAACGTATTTATAAATGGAAAGAGAGAAAGAGCAAGAAGGGTTAGAATGAACGAAATTAGAAAAAAGAGACTCGTTAAAATGCTTAGAGAAGACATTCGAACCTCTTTTACTTTCTCGCTCTTTGATTAGAATGCGGGTGAACATAGGAAAGCGGAGGAGAAAACGCCAGCCGAGACGCCACCGGCAAGGATCATGCTTTGCTACAAGCAGAACTCGTGCGGGCGAGTGAAGCATACCGACCTCGCTTCACCTTCCTGTCACAATGGACACGGGTCAAGCTAGAGCTAGCTGACGACCTCTTGGAGCACGATCCAGTTCTTCTCCCGCTGAAATTGAGATTTTTGGACAAAAAAGCTTGTCTGTTACCGTTTGCCCTGCTGTCTCATGTGTACATTCTCACATCGCATCATCTCACTAAATATTGGAAGCTTAAATTATATTTTAACCCTTACCAGCATAGTGGTTGTTCAGAAGAACCACCGGTTTCTTTCTTTCTAAATTTTATGGCACAGATACGAACCACCTCTTGAGTATACATAAAGGTGTCATCTGTGTTTTGAAATTGTATGCATAGTAAAAATCTTCCGAATATGTATTATATCAATCATATATACGATCAATGAATCGATTGACAAGTTAAATTGTGACCTAGCCACTGTCTCCACTTGGGCGGCCAATTTCGGACTCGCACTTAATCCAAGTAAGACTCAAGCCATAATTATTGGACATAAGCGTTTAGTTAACTCCCTTAATAACAGTAATCTTTCAGTTGTTACTCTTAACAACACGCTAATCCCTTATTCATCTGTCGTAAAAAATCTTGGCTTCTTTTTTGATAATAATCTAAGTTGGAATTTTCAAGTTAAAGAAACGATAAAAAAAATCTGTTCCTCCATTCACTGTTTGAGTCGCTTGAGAAACTTCTTGCCCCAGCAACTAAAACTTACCCTAGTGCAAACCCTAGTAACGCCGCACTTCGATTATTGTGACGTTTTGTTAAGTGACCTAAGTTCTGAATTGTCAGTCAAGTTACAGCGAGCTCAGAATATGTGCGTCAGATACGTGTGCAACATCCGACGATATGATCACATATCACCGTCCTTCGCAAGTCTCTCGTGGCTCCGACTTAAAGAACGTAGAACTTTACACACTTTGTCTTTACTCTTTCGAATTCTGCACACTTAAACACCAAATTACCTTTCGTCTCGTTTCTCTTATCTATACTCGAACCACGACGTAAATACCAGATCACTTATCTGTGGCACGCTAAGTATACCTCTTCATAGAACATCTTGTTATTCATCATCTTTTACAATATTCACCTCGCGTCAATGGAATCCCTTGTCACAAAGTATTAGGGGCTGCAAGACAACAAACAACTTTAAGAACAGCTTAAAAGATAACCTTATTAGCATTTCACTCCAATCATACTGATTTAAAATATCACTGACTACATTGTTACTTTTTTCTTTAGACATCATCCTGATTGTGCTGTATTTTCAAAATTGTCTCATAATAATCTCTTTCTATTATCTAATATCATTTGAAATATATTAACATTCTATGTATTTTAGTTTAATTCTGCTACACAGTTTATTTCAGTGTTTAATTAATAGTTCATAGTATTTTGTTGTTTAATTTGTAAATAACTCTTGTATACATGTAACTCTCATCTAAATCAAATTGTTGAATTCTTCGTAAGTTCATGCATATGTATATATACTTTTTGCTGGTTGAGTGGAAGAGAAGGCCTTACGGCCTTAACTCTGCCAGCTAAAATAAATCATTATTATTATTATTATTATTATTATTATTATTATTATTATATACCTTTTTCGTGTTAAATTCTATCATAACTGGTTAACATGTTTCGGTCTTTTATGGGCCTTCTTCAGAACTGGTTGTTGCTGGTCTTGGCGCCTTTTGTTTTGTTTCCTGTTGAGGTGTGTTTGTGTACTGTAATGTGGAGTCAAAGAGTGTGTGTTCTGAAATTGAGTTGTGTGTTGAGAATTTCATTTGGATGTGTTTTTGTGTGTCTGTATATTTCGTATTGTTTTAGTGTCTTTAGTTTCTAGCTTTTTGGTTGGATGAGTAGAATTTCCATGTCTATGTTAAGAGTAAAAATGTTGACAAAAATTGATCGAAGCTTTGTTATGATCCATGAAATGAAAAACATAAACAATTAATTTGTGCTGCAAAGGGTTAAATAAGAAAGTATGAGAGAGGACACAAAATACTGAGAAAGGAGACTTATTAACAGTTATTATTATAAATAATTCTATTGATAGTTTAAAAGAGGAGACAAATGACATTTTAATAAGTAAAATGTATTTCGTACAAAAATATAGACAAAGAAATAAACTAAAAATAGAAGCAACCATAAAGAATGAAAGGAAAGGGAAATGAGGAATAGATGAAAGGAGGAACAAAGAAGAGAAGCGTGATGTAAACGAAAGTAAACAAAAAGATAAACAACAAAATGAAGTAGAAAAGACAGAAGTTAGGAAAATGACAGAAAGAAAGAAACATAGAATGAATGAATGAATGAATGAATGAATGA
This sequence comes from Periplaneta americana, assembly GCF_040183065.1. Taxonomy (NCBI): domain Eukaryota; kingdom Metazoa; phylum Arthropoda; class Insecta; order Blattodea; family Blattidae; genus Periplaneta; species Periplaneta americana. The sequence continues at coordinate 190,266,955 of NC_091117.1, read as the reverse complement.
ATGAATAAATAAATAAATAAATTAATTAATTAATTAATTAATTAATTAATAAGTGATTTAATGGTTGCACGAATTTACGGTATGCGCCAACTGAAATTATTATTGCTCATCTGCTGTACACGTTTTCCTAGCAACGTTTGAGATGGGCAGGACATGTAGTACGTACGAGCGAATCCAGAAATGCATATAGAGTGTTAGTTAGGAGGCCGGAGGGAAAAAGACCTCTGGGGAAGTCGAGACGTAGATGAGAGGATAATATTAAAATGGATTTGAAGGAGGTGGGATATGATGATAGAGAGGGGATTAATCTTGCTCAGAATAGAGACCGATGACGAGCTTGCAGCAATGAAACTGCGGGTTCCTTAAAAGCCATTTGTAAGTAAGTAATTAAGTAATAATTAAGTAATATTGTAAATATAGTATAATAAGGTAATAATATAATAATAACATTAGCGACAGGGCCTAAAACCGAGGATGGCCTCGGGTTTCAAAATTTATAAATCCTCCCGCGATGAAACTTACTTCAGACAAGAAAATAAAGACATCTGAAGAGTTCGCGGGAAAAACGATGAATGTCACAGTTTTCTTAAGGTTGATGTCATTATCTAATTCAATGAATCACTGCGAAATTTAATGTTGTTCTTATGAAAAATGGTAAAAAGGAGAATTATCACCACGAATACAGTAATCCTTTCCTTTATTTTCTATAGAAACAGCACTACATCTTGCAGTTTTTAGATCATTATCTATTCCTTAATAGAAATGTGACATTCATCGTTTTTCCCGCGAACTCTTCATCTGTTTCCTTCAGTACGTCGAACAGGTTCCTCAACCTTAACGATTCAGACTTATGAATCACGGAGACACTCATCTGAACCACACTCGAATCTGCTTCCGCCGGCAAATCTGCGGTTTGCATACAGCGATCCGACCCGATGCGCCGGCGTGACTTCCTTCCTCATGTCTTACTTTCAAAGCAATTATCAATATTAAGAAAGCATTCGAATTAATATAAAAATACTTATATCACTTACCTGACTCGTTGATATGGAAAATATGACGAAGAGTGCGGCCGCACACAGCGCGTATCTCGAGCACAGCATCTGAAAAAAAAAAAAAAAACCAAGTGAATGAAGTACTTGTCCAAGTGTTGTGACGTGAAGTTATCAGCCATAATATCATGGCATTTTAATGTGAGATGAAAATTCTTAACAGTCCTTCTTCAAAAGGGAATTAAAACTTATTTTTCATGTCATAGGTATACGGAAAGGATAAAACCTAGCTCTAATGGGAAGAACTTCAGGAAAAATTTCTCGATTACCAATTCCTCGCTCATCAAATTCCTTCTTTATAGGATGATAGCTCTGTGGGATTTTTTTTCCTATTAGGTTATTTTACGACGCTTTATCAATATCTTAGGTTATTAAGCGTCTGAATGAGATGAAGGTGATAATGCCGGTGAAATGAGTCCGGGGTCCAGCACCGAAAGTTACCCAGTATTTGCTTATATTGGGTTGAGGGATAACTCTGGGAAAACCTCAATCAGGTAACTTGTCCCGACCGGGACACCTGATTCCGCGGTCAGACGCGCTTACCGTTACTCCACAGGTGTGGACCTCTGTGGGCTAATTTCTCAACTGACAATACAAATGTGTCTACAAGATAATGTCTCGAAAGACCATAGAGGACTCCGATCATCAATGAAAAACAAAAATGTAAGAAGACAGATAAAGTGAGTTAGTAAGTTTCAAAATATCTAGGACTAGGCCCTGAAAATAAATAAATAAAAATGTTATTTTCTGAGAGTGAAGTTGTAGTGAGCCATGTATTTTCGTAGTACGATTGTATATATACATACACACTCACACAACATATGATATATTGGGTCTCTATGTATATATAACTGTAAGTAATGGTATTAATTTCAGGGGGTTGTTCTTTGAGATATTTCAAACAAAAATGTTTAATACAATTTTGCTCGTTTTTGCTTCCTATTCGAGATAAAAAATGTTTTACAAGAAACATTTCATAGCGTGTTTTGGGAAAGCCATTGATTTAATTCCCAATATGCTCAGTCAGTTTAAGAGAGCAGTGTATTGTGATAAATGATTAAAATAATTTCAGTTTTGTTCTTTAAACGTGCGCAAATTTGATCCGAACAAGTGTCACACTGTAAAATTCCTTTGCAGAAAGAAAAGTTACATTTGTTCGGATCAAATTTCTGCACATTTAAAGGACAAAACTAAAATTCTTTGAATAATTTATTACTATAATACATTGCTCTCTTAAATTGACTGAGCATATTTGGAACTAAATCAATGGCTTTCCCAAAACACGCTATGAAATGTTTCATATAAAACAATTTTGATCTCGAAAAGGAAGTAAAAACGAGCAAAACTATATCCAACTTTTTTTTCCCCCTGAAATTAATGGCATTGCTTACGGTTCATTCTGTATACAGTATACAGGATGTTTCCGAGGTGGTGTTACAAACTTTCAGGGATGATGGCAAAGGGCACATGTATCAATTTGAGATAAGGAACCCTGGTCCGGAAATGACCGAGTCGAAAATTACAAGCAAAAATAGTTCTGTGGAAATGAAATAATTTTATTCCTCTGTACACCTTATTTATGTGTATTTATCTGTACATCTTACACATACTGTATTCATCTGACGTTGTTTACGTTGTCTACCTACAGTATTCCATTCAGTGCGCTGTCTGAGGGGTGGGGACAGGAAACTACAATAAAGCAATGCAGATAGCGTAATGTGTAACGGACATGGTCGGTCCTGATATGCACGTCTGTAGACAGCAGTGTATGTGTACAAGTTGCAGTGTCCAGTCGATCTGTCCTAGTGAAATGGAGGAGTACACGAGAGCGGAATAAGCAGACCTGATTTTCGAATATGGATGAGCCAATGGGACAGTAGATAAGCTCACAGATTGTATCGGGACAAGTACCCACGTAGGAGTCATCCGGCCAATACCATTTTCCATGACTGTTCCAAAAGTTAAGGGAAGGAGGGCACGTGGTCTTTTACACCACTGAATTCAGAATGATTGATTGCATAAACATGGACATTTTTGTTCCACTCTGAGCACTGAAAGCCTAGAAATATTGAACTAAACTTTTGTACTGAAACTTTTTAATTGCACAGGCATCACTACCCGCTCTCCTTAAAACAAAACAAATAGTGAGCTGGACTCATGCTCTGAAGTTGTCCTCGGCCATGGGTTCGAATTTCGTTTCATCTCAATATCTGGTTAAGTTTTTCTAAGGTTTTCCCCAATTTTAAGACGAATGCCAGGTAATTCGACGGCAAATCTCGCACAATACCATCTCGCTATTACCAATTTCAAAGAAGCTAGTATCTTCTGATTGAGGTTCTGACTGATATGTACGTACTTCTATTATATCAGGCAATAATCTCACTTGACGATATTGGGCCAAGTGCCATTTACTAAAACCGTAGAAAACAAGGGTTAAAATGAAGTTATTACCATAATTCAATGGAAACATATAGCAAGTAATATAAAGTATACACATTAAAACTAAATGATATGTAAATCTTAATTAAACTATGGTATTCACTTAACTTTAACCCTTATTTTCTCCGTTTCTAATAAATGGCGCTTGGCCCACTATGGCTCTGAACCCTTCAATTTGTGTATGCATCTGAAATCTGACTAGTGTAATATGTAACAAGTCGGTAACGTATGCAATGAAGAGGGAAAGGAACTGGCCACCCACCCCATTATCTCTTGGCCTAGTTGCCTCATAGGTAGTGCTTTCTTCGTATCACTTGTGAGGTTCAGACTTGTCTTCGGACAGTTGAAGTTGACTAAACAACAACAACAGTAACAAAAACAAGCTAGTAACCGATGGAATAAATACAAAGTAGGGGAAAAGACGCCCAGGTTACATTGAGAAGGTGATAAAATATATTCAATTCTCTTAAGCTTTGGTTTTCCTGAACCGACGCATGCGACGTGCGAGGTGCGAGGCCCGCCTCGCACAAATTCGGACTACACTAGAGATAGTGAGTGGTTTCTATGGCTACGGGATGCGAGGTCTGCGCACCTCGCAGCCATAGAAACCACTCACTATCTCTCGTGTAGTCCGAATTTGTGCGAGGCGAGCCTCGCACCTCGCACGTCGCACGTCGCATGCGTCGGTTCAGGAAGACCATGGCTTTATCTGGCCTTCAACTCGGGTCTGTAAGATTTGCAACCGGATAACGCTGTCACTTGAAACTGGATATTATAAACAAACAACCTGCAGAGCAGAGCAGACGCGTGAGACTCATTCTGCTGACAGGAGTTATTCATTCAACGTGCAATGAAATCAATTATGAAATTTAAGCAGAAGTCTAATTAAATTTAATGAAAATCCGCTCAGCGGGAATCGAGATGCATCACGCTACTTCCCAACAGAACAATAGAGATGCATAAGCAGCCGGTCTCTATTTTCATGGCTCTGAGCAGCTCAGGCTAGGAGACCTTCCTGCATGATGAAGGCTCTGGCTAATTAACGAGGTATTGGACTAATAAGGACCTTCATCACTAAATTACACAAACGAGCAAGTTATGAAGAGGACTGACTTGTGGATTATGTTGGATTTCTATATAAAGAATGGGACTCTGTGATGAAAATCTCGAGTGGGCGAAGAAAGCTCAATTCATTGGTGTATAGCCCATGAATGTCTGATCAGTGTAATGTGTCGGCGATATATGCAATGGAGGCTGAAAGGAACTGGCCACCCTACCACATTATCGCCTGGCCTAGTTGCCTCACAATTGGTGCCTTGTTGGTATCACTTGTGAAATTCAGACTTGTCTTCGGACAGTTGACTAAACAACAATGAATGTGGTTAAGACTCACAACAATGGAAGGTTGTGTAAGACCTTCAAATGCAATTGAATGGGGATATGTTTGTCGTGCGTAGGGTTCAGCATTGTGTTTCGGCAATTGGTTTGTTTACATTGCACTGCGATTCGTTGATTGGTTAATCATATAAAGCTACAATCTCACCCTGCTTATACCACGGCAGAGTTTCCTAACATGCATCTGCACTCTCTCTCTCTCTCTCTCTCTCTCTCTCTCTCTCTCTCTCTCTCAACAACGAACACTCTATGCATACCTAACCTTCTCGTCTCTGTGGGTAAATTCCACCAAACAACAAATAGAATACCAAAAGTACTCTTACAATATCACTCAAGGACGATGAAGACCAGAACGTCTACAGAAATGACTTCTAGACCCCGTTTAGCTGAGACCGAAAGGATAAAAATGGCCTAATTTCGTTGTGTGACGGAGATGTAGCCCCTAAGCAGAATTTTGTCAAGAGAGAAGGGATCATTATTAAAATTGTTTACAATTTACATTATCGGTATTTTCAATTTTGTGTATTATTATTATTATTATTATTATTATTATTATTATTATTATTATTATTATTATTATTAGTATTATTATGTTAAGGTATGTTTATTAATATTATGCTATGTTCTAATAGAACATGTTCATGAATATCCTTATAAAATCTTTGAAACGTAATTTTCTCACAGCCATCCGATTTTTAACACACAAGTTACACTTCATATTGTGTCGGCTTCATTTTGTTACAAGGTCGGTACTAGGCGGTAGGTCTCGCTATAATAAAGATAGCATTGTTATAATTCGAACATGCCGCAGTACTAAGCATAGGGATTATATTGAAGGAGAGGTAGGAAGACTATGCCTTATGTCGATGTAGATTTTGTTACTCTGGCAGTGAAAAATTAGAGAAGAGAAAACGATTATGGATAAAGAAAACTCAAACCTGAGCATATAATTTTTTAAGTTCAAGGGGGGGGGGGTCGGCGTACGCCCCTGATGTAGCCTATGGTATTCTAAATTACAATACCAACCCAAAAATAATTCGACGCTTATATAGTCTCGCAGCTGATATAATGTCGTTGAATAATCAATTAAAAAGTTTGGGATATAATTACTGATGTATCCCGTTGTTATAAAATCATCTACGAACGAGCGTCTGGCTGCGAAACCAGGTGGCCCAGGTTCGAATCCCGGTAGGGACAAGTTACCTGGTTGGGGTTTTTTCCGGGATAAAGAAAATTTTACCCCTCAACCCAATACGAGCAAATGCCGGGTAACTTCCGGTGCTGGACCCCGGACTCATTTCACCGGCATTATCACCTTCATTTCATTCAGACGCTAAATAACCTAGATGTTGATACAGCGTCGTAAAATAACTCAATGAAATAAAATAATAAATCTACGAACGAGTTTCCTTCTACGTAAAGCATTCTGGTTCTAATTCCGAACGTAAAAAACTAAACGGTACTGCCGTTTTTCGCTCATGCCCATACGTCTCTGGAAGAAGTGCGGACTGCTACACATTGTCCTCTGTCACCAGACTGTACAAAGAAATACGTCACACGGGGAACAACTGCGCGCTGACGTTCCTTTTTTCAAACAGGACTGTGGTTTTACTTAAGGAAAATCTACAATAAAGCGACTGTGGGAAGGGTTTCCTTCATATATTCCGACTTGATGTGCTGTTCATACTTAACAAACATTACTATATGATCTCCTGAATTCCATGCAGCAAGCTATTATTTTTTCGAAACTCAGATTGTTGTCAAGAGGAAAATGACCAACTACTCAATAAATTACAATAGTGTTGATCTAAATGAGGGGTTGGAAAGCAATGGTGGATCATTAATGTTTAGGTGAGGGGTTTGGACTTTTTCCATTGCTGGTTGTCACAATCAAAAAATTAAGACACAACGTTTCGAAGGGTGGTTCTCCCTTCGTCTTCAGGTGAAAGGAAGGAGAGAAAGGAAAAAAACCTACTGTTGGGATCGTTACGTACAGCTATTCTGTATGACTGATCGATTGATTCCTAGCTTCGGTGGAGATTCTAATTAAGAAAAACCCGAAGTCATTAGCAGTATGTTGGCACTAAACCAAACGGAATAAAAAAGATGGGCGTGAAGTGGCTAAAAATTGATGAAAGACACACAAAAGGAGGGGGCCCCCTCCATTTGTGTGTCTTTCATCAATGGTGGGAGAACCACCCTTCGAAACGTTGTGTCTTAATTTTTTTTTATTGTGACAACTAGCAATGGAAAAAAGTCCAAACCCCTCACCTAAACAAATTACAATAGTATTGTTACCTTTATCCTCTGATCAAACATGTACAGTACACCTTTCTTTGAAATTACAAATATTTGGTAGGCCTACTATAATACGTTTTATTAATACATAGCACACAAATTTCAACTTTTATTGCACTATTACTATTACTATTATTATTATTATTATTATTATTATTATTATTATTATTATTATTAATGAAACTGTTTCAAAATGTTATAAATATTTTAATATTTATTTTCATTTTAAATATTTAAATAAGTGAAACAAACATATTTCCCGAATTACTTTCATTGTTTTCGAAATTTCAATCGAAACATACAATAAAGAATTCATAATAAGATATATAAAATATCTGATAAAAGTCAGGCAATATATAATTTCATTGAATAACATGAATCGTCATAAAAATAATTATTCATATTTCATCGGAAATCTACATTTAAAAATCCTCTGAACACATTTTCCCAATTTCTACTGGAACGTCTGGAACTAAATTTTGAGGTTATGCGATTATACAAATAATAATAAAAGTACTTTTAACATGATAATTCGATTTTATTCGAGCACTCCGTTGAAATTTGACAAATTGTGTACGGTAATTTTGAAGAACCTCTTATGAAATCAATGTGCTTGGGATGCTCCTCAAGAAGGTAAATGTTAAATGAACATAATTTGAAAATTACTTGCTAGAAATTCCTTGTATTCGAAGCTAAGGCATTGATTCCCTTTAATTTAGCAAAACACTCTCAATCATAAGGTGTGCTTTAGAAGATAGCTGACTTTTCTAAAGAGGAAGAGATAATAACATGCCAATAATACTGACATTATCTTCAGCGTTAAAAATACAATGAGATCTGAAAATAAATACATTATCTTTTCCAATTTTGTGATATTAATTTAAAATAAGTTGCAACAATTGCAAGTGTAATTCCATTTGTGTTATATACATTTAAATAATAGGAATATATATAAACATATAAGCAAGCATGACACTGAAAACACCCCAGAAGGTTTTAATTCAGAAAACTGGACCAAAAATTTGTATATTCTTTCAATGAATTTGTATTTTTCCCCCTGAAAAATGTATATAACTCATTTTAAACTATATTTTCGTCTTTAAAAAAATAAAGTTTGATATTAATTACTTTGACAGCTTTATGGTTGATTTCAGGACTTTCGTATGTTTCTCTTACCTTCATTTTTGGAATAATGACGAGTCTACCCAGAACGGCGTACCGACGAGTAAATCCACAGAGTGTAAGTCTCACAGAAACAACACACGTCCACTCTAATAAAATAAGTGAAGATGTTTTCGTTACCAAGGCGACGTCGAAGAAAGTGAGAGAGTGCATCAAGGCGGAGGTTCTCTTATAGCCAGGATCCCACTCTCGATTGTTACTCAAGACTTGGAGGGGGCCCATTCATACGTTGCAGCAAGGAAGTTGTCGTCGCAACACTTAAGCTACTGGCTTTAATTCTAAGTTAAAGTTCTTATGGCTATTCTTGTTTTATTTATTTACATTTTATCTTTCGTTCTCATTATTTATTTAACATTATTTATTTATCTACCTCGTGTTTTTCTTCTTATTCTTCCAGAAGTGCTTGGGTCTAATGTTTACCATGCTAGCCGCTAGAGCCGGAGGTTAGCGGGTTCAAATCCGACCGAAGGAGATGTATTTTAAAGGGTATAATATTCTTAGCCAGGAGGGACGTGAAGCTGTGAGTCTCGTGTCGTATATTTGCGGCATTTTAAAAGAACCGTATCTAGGAATTTATTGGCAATGTTGAATTCTGACACTGAATAACTTCTGCAGTTAAAAATGTTGTTAAATAAAATAGTTATTGTTATTGTTATTATTATTATTATATCATCATAATCACCACCATTATGATCTCTTTTCATTCTTTACAAGTATGACTGGTCGATGTGTACCTAAAGTTCACTTCAAGTTACACCCCGCTTCCTCAGAAGCAAATTCGGAGTTATGATTTTCTTCTTAAATAACTCCTCAAGAAAAGCAGCAGTTTCATATTTATGTTCTAATAGTTTGATAATTTAATATTGAAACATATAATTTAAAATTTGTTTAAAACAGCTAAATGAAAATTAATTATTAATTATCAATAAAACTAGCCGTACCCGTGCGCTCCGCTGCACCCGAAAATATAAAGTAATCACATAATTAAAATAGGACATTTGATCCAGGGAACATTCGTACTTGAAAGAAGGATAAATCGTTTAATATGTAAATTGTATTTAAATAATTAAATTGCGATCATTTTGGTCCAGAGATCACTCATTAGGTGCAATAACAATTCCTTTAAAATGTTTCTTAATTTTTATTACATGCAACCATAGTTTAATGAAGATTGACATCATTTAGATTTAATGTGTACATAAACATTATTTTAAAAAATACAGGAACGAATATTCAGAATAGCCTATCAAGTTTTCTGTGCATAAGAAGCTATTTTAATATTACCTGTTCTCGATTCACTCAGAAGGTACTGTAATAACATTATACAGAAACTACATTTTTCAATGTTGAAATATTAATTAATTATATAAATCGGTTAATTTAGCTTCCGATATCACTTCATACAAACACAGAAACATTTTCTGTAGGCTATGTTTCATAGCTTTCGATTGTTGTTGTCCAAGGCCCCTTATAGACGAAGTCATTTGTTAGATGGCAGATATTTTAATTTTAAAACTCATTTATCCCATTAAATATCAGTTCTATCAAAATTTTTCAAAGAATAAAACTTATCGGAAATCATTTTCAAAGAAACGTTTGTTATGTAACAGTTTTCACAATAGTCAATAATAAGCGAGATATTTCGATTTATTTAATTCAGGCCCCCTTATAACACCCCTTTTAAATAACGTATTTTGAATGCCATATATCCTAAAATTTAAGTTACAACGAACTTAATTTATATTCCAATTTTCATCGAAATCCGTTCAGCCATTATCACGTGAAAAGGTAACAAACATCCAGACAGACAGACATACAAACAAAAATAAAAAAAAAAACGATTTTCGGTTTCAGGATGGTTAATTATACATGTTAACATCAATTATTTTTGGAAAATCGAAAATTACCAGAAACATTTTGGCTACAGATTTATTATTAGTATAGATTAAGCCGAAGTTGCGCAACCTGACAGGTGTTCAACAAGCAATTCCATGAACTAGAATGTGATTCTTTAATTTAAATTTGAATTTTGATATTGTCCGACAGTCTCTGACATGGTCAGGGAGAGAATTCCAAAGGCGTGGAATCGATATGCTGAAAGATGATGAGTAGAAGGATGTTCTGTGCAGAGGAATAGAGAGAAGGTACATGTTCCGGGTTCGAGGTAGTGAAACGTAAACAAAACGAGGTGCTAGGTTAGAGGGTGTGGTGTGAAGGTGTGGATGATTTTAAATAGTAATAAGAGGAAGCTGAAGAATATTCTTTCTTTAAGTGGATTCGAAGACAACAATTCTAGTGACGGTGTTACATGATCGAATTTTCTAATGTTACAAACGAAACGAACGCAGATATTGTGAACACGCTGTAGTCTATGGGCAAGATCAGTATTTAGATTCGTGAATAGAGAATCGCAGTAATCGAAGTGGGGCATCACTGGATCAGGTTCTTTTTAAGGCTTAGAGGTAAAACGTTGGTTAAGTTTCTGAGGGAATGAATTATGGAAAAAGTTTTCTTACATATTATGTAGGTCACTTGACTTTTAAAATTTACTTGTTTCACTTGTTTTTATGAAAAAATTCCTCCCCTTCTACCCCAGTTAGGAACCATTGGTTTAGTTTTTTTTTAGTTATTTATTCAACGGCGCTGTATCAACTACGAGGTTATTTAGCTTCGGTGAGATTGGTGATAGCGAGATAGTATTTGGCCGAGAATTCGCCATAGATTACCTGGCATTCACCTTACGGATGAGGAAAACCTCGGATAAAATCCAACCAGGAATCAGCCCAAGCGGGGATCGAACCCGCGTCCGAGCGCAATTTCAGACCGGCAGGCCAGCGCCTTAACCGACTGAGCCACGCCGTGGCTCCATTGCTTTAGATCAGGCGTTCTCAGTCTGCTGTCGCGAGCACTATGATGCTCTTTGAATGACATTTGGTACTCTCGTCATGAGTAAAAAAGTGCTCACGAGCACGATCGTTTCTGAGTCCTTTTTTCAATTCAAACTTTATTGTACGAGCCGAAACAAATAGTGATCGTATCCATTCATTATAATATTTTAGCTACCTGATAGGCTTTCTTGTATTTCACAGTGTATAACCCCTTTCAACCCGGCGTGGACTTAATCAGAAAAATCAAGATTATTCAAGTGAATAATATGGCTCTTCGTGCTACAAGCGACTTCTCTTTGGACATCACCGAAATTCTGAGTAGCATTCAAGTTGAAGGATATCATTATCCTGGTAAGTGTTTTAAATTATTCAGTTGCTTATTTATTTTATTTCTGTATTCATATATTAACTCTGGAGGAAATAACGCAGAATAAATATGGGAAATCCCTGTTATTATTCGGTTGAGAAGCTTTTGTCATCTAGTCTTCTGTCAAAAAATCTGAAAGTTAGAATTTATAAAACAGTTATATTACCAGTTGTTCTGTATTGTTGTGAAACTTGGACTCTCACTTTGAGAGAGGAACAGAGATTAAGGGTGTTTGAGAATAAGGTTCTTAGGAAAATATTTGGGGCTAAGAGGGATGAAGTTACAGGAGAATGGAGAAAGTTACACAACACAGAGCTGCACGCATTGTATACTTCGCCTGACATAATTAGGACAATAAAATCCAGACGTTTGAGATGGGCAGGACATGTAGCACGTATAGGCGAATCCATAAATGCATATAGAGTGTTAGTTGGGAGGCCGAAGGGCAAAATACCTTTGGAGAGGCCGAGACGTAGATGGGAAGATAATATTAAAATGGATTTGAGGGAGGTGGGATATGATGGTAGAGTCTGGATTAATCTTGCTCAGGATAGGGACCAATGGCGGGTTTATGTGAGGGCGGCAATGAACCTCCGGGTTCCTTAAAAGCCAGTAAGTAAGTAAGTATTCATATATTAAACCTATTCCTTTTCATGGTCCTCGCTCACTTAGTATTATATGTGGGCGGTGCTCACAAACATCAAAAGGTTGAGAACACCTGGTTTAGATAATATGATTGTGCCGCAGGATTTTAAATTACAACTTTAGTGTGTCAAATGTTAAAAAAACGCTGGTCTAGGTGCTAAGTAAGCCCCAGCACTATGGTGCAGCCGAAAGAATTAAATCAGCGAAGGAAATGCATCATCCCATCCGGAATCGAATCAACGACCTTCCGGCTTTGCAGAGTAACGCCTTAACCGTGACACTACCGCACGCCATCTTATTTCTCGTAGTTCTGTATAATATTATAATGACTCTATTACGACTTGATTCTTGTTTTAGAAGACCGCAGTGATAAATTATTTTCCCCAGTCTAACGTTATATAATTTAGCTAAGTTTTTTCGTTCAGCTTTAAAGATTACGCATGCTTTCTTATTATTAGCCTACACGTTTTAGCATTTCGCAACAATAAGAATGATATTCCCTGTAATAGTTAATTTTACGGTTAAGTATAAGTTCGTTATTAATTTTGTCACGAAGATGGCACATACTTTTTCATTATGCATTTCACGCATTTTGCAACAAAGAAATTCTTTAATCATGTTGGGAATGATATTAACTTTTGTAATTTTCTTTCGTGAACTATTATATACAAGATTACAGAAGAAACAAAATGATGAAGTTTCGTTTTCTAGATTGTAAAACATTAGTTATTTATGCAACTTGCATTTAAAGTGAAACTTTTTTTTTTTGCACGAGTAAAGATTCTGAGCATTGGTTGTCGGGGAGTGCTGAAATTACACTAGTGCAAAAAAGTCCACGCCACATATACTAAGTTGCATACATAATTTTTCTAACAATAATAAAAAAATGGTTTGACATAAATTATCTTTCTATCAACAAAAACAAAACCATAATTATTCCATTCTCACTATCTGAAAAATGTAACAAACCTCCTACATCTATATTAAGTATTAAATTACATAATTCTAATAATTGTTGCCTTATACAGTGTAAATGTCCGATTATTAAGGAGTCCTCTGAAGTTAAGTATTTAGGCATAATTTTCGACAATCATTTAAAATGGAACCAACACATTAATTACCTTTGTAATAAATTACGTAAAATAATATATTATTTTGTTTTATTGAGGAATTACTTGTCAATAAGTTTATTACGCACAATGTACTTAACTTTATTTCAATCGGTAATTATGCATGGAATTATAAGATGGGGTTGCTTATTTAAATCCAATTTTATTTTAATCCACTTTATTTATTACAGAAGAAAACAATTAAAATGTGTCTTCATAAACCTATTGATTTTCTATATAAAAAATTGTTTTTAGACTTTAATGTTCTTAAAATGAGATAAATTAATTATATTATATATATTTTTTTCATTTTATTGGGTTATTTTACGACGCTGTATCAACATCTAGGTCATTTAGCGTCTGAATGAAATGAAAGTGATAATGCCGGTGAAATGATCCGGGGTCCAGCACCGAAAGTTACCCAGCATTTGCTCGTATTGGGCTGAGGGAAAACCCCGGAAAAAACCTCAACCAGGTATCTTTCTCCGACCGGGATTCGAACCCGGGCCACCTGGTTTCGCGGCCAGACGCGCTGACCGTTATTCCACAGGTGTGGACAATTTATTATATTGTATTAATAAATTTCATACATAAAAATCGAAATAATTTTGTATTGTATTCTCATAGTTATGAAACAAAAGGAATTCTTTAAGATTGTTTGAACCAAAATGAAACACTGCTATACCTGGCAAGGTAATAAAATAAAGTCCCTTCAAATGAGGGTGGAGATTATAGGAGGGTTGTAAAGTTTCAGGATTCCTTTCAAAACCTTGTTATTGTACAGGCTACCGGAACTCAGTTTCTTGAAAGACAAGCTCTGTGGCGGAACTATACAGCACGAAGAGACATATTTTGTTACTTTATTTTGCGATACAGAATGTATCAACTAGTCCCTTCCGCCACTGGCATTACTTCACTCCCCCCATCGCAATAACAACACAGACGAGGTAAGACATATCTCCTTTCTCTCTCTTTTCACAGTGAGACAAGATTCATCACACAGGCTTTACAGTATTTAATCATAGTAGTAATTTAGGCCCAAAGATATATAACAAATTTATATTTAAATAACTTAATCTTGTTAATTCTAATAGTTCTAGTATTAAATTTAAAAAGTTATGAATGTCTCGTGACCAGAATATTGTACGAAATGGAAATATAAAAATTGGAAATTTATCTTTTGAAGAGGTGGAGAAGTTCAAATATCTGGGAGCAACAGTAACAAATATAAATGATACTCGGGAGGAAATTAAACACGGAATAAATATGGGAAATGCCTTTTATTATTCGGTTGAGAAACTTTTACCATCCAGTCTGCTGTCGAAAAATCTGAAAGTTAGAATTTATAAAACAGTTATATACCGGTTGTTCTGTACGGTTGTGAAACTTGGACTCTCACTTTGAGAGAGGCACAAAGACTACGGGTGTTTGAGAATAAGATTCTTAGGAAAATATTTGGGGCTAAGAGGGATGAAGTTACAGGAGAATGGAGAAAGTTACACAACACAGAACTGCACGCATTGTATTCTTCACCAGACATAATTAGGAACATTAAATCCAGACGTTTGAGATGGGCAGGGCATGTAGCACGTATGGGCGAATCCAGAAATGCATATAGAGTGTTAGTTGGGAGACCGGAGGGAAAAAGACCTTTAGGGAGGCCGAGACGTAGATGGGAGGATAATATTAAAATGGATTTGAGGGAGGTGGGATATGATGATAGAGAATGGATTAATTTTGCTCAGGATAGGGACCAATGGCGGGCTTATGTGAGAGCGGCAATGAACCTCCGGGTTCCTTAAAAGCCAGTAAGTAAGTAAGTAAGTAAGTAAGTAAGTAAGTAAGTAAGTGAGTAAGTAAGTAAGTGAGAATGGATTTTATAAAAATTGAAAAATTGTAAATTTAAATTAATTTATATATTCTTACTGCGTAGTAGATATAAGAAAAATTGCATTATATACTTCTTAATTTCAATTCAGGAATCCGTCCCTGAGCACGAGTTCTATTCTTTCAGGGGCGAGCTAAAGTTTTTCTGTTTATATTATATTTTACGTTACAGTTATTAGCAAAATAAATAAATAAATGGGTGAATGAATAAATAAATAAATAAATATTTAACTTTAAAAATGAGACAACAAATGTCTCAGACCTCAGGAGGCTAAAATGACTGTTTCTGTATCTGGAAATCTATATTTTTGCATCATCACATTACTTTCTCTCTTACACGCAATCTCCAGTTCATAATCACTTCAGAAATTTCGACAAATAATTCGTCTCCGAGCTCTGTGGAAAGAGCTGTTACTTAGTTCACATACTGCAAGGTACAATGTTAACCAAGGTAACCAGTCCGAGAACCTGTGAGCTCTCGTGCGTGCAAAAACATGAATATTGTTTGCAAGACACAAACGCCCCATTACATTCCCACTAATTCACAATGAAGACAGAATTACAACTGATAAATCAACTGAGTTTTGTGCATTACGGAGCTTTTCACAATCGGTATTACAAGAAGAAGAAGAACCCCACTCCCTACTCCGACGAGGGTCCTTATTGCTGGCAATTCGCAATCGGTTGACGATAATTGCTACAAACAGGCCTTAATTTGCAAATCTTAATAAAGATGTCGCGCTTATCTCGACTAACCATCTGAACAGATCGCATTGCTATGTTCACGGTCATTCCGTAAATTTACAAGCACGCAGCGTTTCTTTTGCCGGGCAAGAACAATTGAGATTTACGATAGTGTTGCTTCAGGAATGGAAAAGAAAAATTCGCTACAAAAAATCAAAGAGTCTGTAACATGTTATTTAAATCCGACATTGTGAGAAATTTTAACATTCACTGTCAGTGAATTTTCTTGCTTCGTTTAAAATAAATTTATTATTAGGTTATGTGATTCGTTGCTAGGATACAACTGAAACTTAAGTGGTCTATATTTTATCCTACAACACAGTAAACAGTGCAATCAAATTATCTGGTAGAATCACTTTAAGCACCTTAATCATTATAATTAACCCGGGAATCAATTTTATTTGTCGCGTTATCTAGCAGTATGTCAGTATGTATGTGTATGTATGTATTTATTCACACTGCAAATGGTTATACCCGGTGGCAGTGGTAAATAATTACACTCAATAATGACAATTAATAATAAACACAACTAATAAAAACAATAACAATTAATAATAATAATAATAATAATAATAATAATAATAATAATAATAATAATAAGGAGCATCCCAAATTAAATGAAAAACGATCACTTAAGATAACATTTAAAGTAAATCTAATTTGTAACTTAACCCTAAGTTTGAACTAACACCCACGGGTATGATAGGTTCATACCTGCACAAGTACCTTTCGGTACTGCATTTATTTCGCTGTCAACTCACTCATTGCACTGATTCTATCCTGATTTCACTAACACTTCAAAAACATTTCACTGTTCAAATACTTTGCACTGCCACTATGAACTATAGAACTTCACTGACACAAATATACTTCACACTTCACTGACATAACACACTTCTTCACTGATACAACATTTCAAATAACAAAATATCAATTACACCCTTTAAATAGTGTATATACTATATTACAGTCTATTAGTAAAGTTCTTAAGACTATTTTTAAATACATTTTTGGTTATTGGTATTTAGTAAGTCTGCAGGTAAAGTATTCCAGTCCCTGATAGTACGATTGAGAAAAGAAAACTTTCCAGTGTCCGTCCTCTGTCTTCTTTCCCTCAATTTATATGAGTGGTCGTTCCTTGAAGAGTAATTTGGCGGCTGCAACCTATTTTTTCTCTCCAGGCAGGCTCACCTCTGTATGTATGCACTATTATGAAGGAAAAGAGGGCGTTTTCCCTTTAGAGTTTCTACACGCCCTAATATAATTTGAATTATTCATATACGGCGGATAGTAATTTTCGCCTACTTTTTGTTGAAATATAATGTATACAATACAATAACATAACAAATTACACAAAATAAGTCCTTACTTACTTACAAATAGCTTTTAAGGAACCCGGAGATTCATTGCCACCCTCACATAAGCCCGCCCTCGGTCCCTATCCTGTGCAAGATTAATACAGTCTCTATCGTCATATCCCACCTCCCTCAAATCAATTTTAATATCCTCCCATCTACATCTCGGCCTTCCCAAATGTCTTTTTCCTCCCGACCTCCCAACTAACACTCTATATGCATTTCTGTGGGGTAACGGTTAGCGCGTCTGGCCGCGAAACCAGGTGGCCAGCGTTCGATTTCCGGTGGGAGCAAGTTACCTGGTTGAGGTTTTTTCCGGAGTTTTCCCTCAACCAAATATGAACAAATGCTGGGTAACTTTCGGTGCTGGACCCCGAATTCATTTCACCGGCATTATCAACTTTTATTCGTTGAATAATGCTATTAAATTGCACTCATGGTTTCATCTTATTAGCAAAATTTCACGAGTCATTCGGACTCGTGAAATTATCAGTAAGATGAAACAGCACTCGTTCATTTATACTGACTATTACACTCTTACTACGTCATACTACTTTTGACCAATAAAACGGTACGAAAGGACGTATTTCAACCAATCATGGCTGCTTATCGCACAATTTTATCGCGTCCCTAGCATTTGTTTAATTTTATCGCGTCCCTAGCATTTGTTTAATTTTATCGCGTCCCTAGCATTTGTTTAATTTTATCGCGTCCCTAGCATTTGTTTAATTTTATCGCGTCCCTAGCATTTGTTTCTTTGTTTGCCAACATTTGAAACTGCGCTGGTCTGGACGTCAAAAATATATATAAAATTACAAACCACTCCAGTCGATGCACAGCAGTTTCAAATATGACTCGCATTGGCATTCAAGAACAATAATTAATAAAAATCACTGATCATAACTATGCATCTTCTGAAATCCGATTTACAAATAAATGAAGAGCACCATTCGGAAATCCTGAATAAGTTGAATACACCATGTAGGCCTAAATCAACGAGTTCCGCTTCTATTATGCACACGTCCAATATAACATCAATTGAACCACCAACCACATTCAAATTTGAAAATTGTACATTCAATAATTATTCCTTTTAAAATTATTCATTCGGAAATTCTGAATAAGTTGAATACACCATGTAGGCCTAAATCAACGAGTTCCACTTCTATTACGCACACGTCCAATATAACATCAATTGAACCACCAACCACATTCAAATTTGAAAATTGTACCTTCAATAATTATTCCTTTTAAAATTATTCATGTTTATTTTTTATGTCATCGTCGTTAATTAAAACTTTTCTAACACTTGTGTATATTAGTTAGGTTATGTTATAGCTTCTGCTCTGAGAGGATAAAAAGAACTTCTGCTATATGATATTATGGATAGTCACGTATCAGAGATTGTTTAATATTAAGATTTCTTGAATAGTAATCATTACGGTGTCTGTATAATGACACTACTGCCATCTAGCATGCATCTAGCATAATATTTGTAATGTTGAGATGGTACAATAATACATTTGAAGACAGTTGTATTTTCGTAAGTCAATTAATATTTTATTGTATAGGAGTACTTCGTTACTTCTAATCTTTATATATTTTCTTCTAATCGTGTAATAGTCAATTAAATCCCACTCGAGTTTTGATTTTCTCTAGATAAATCTGCTCGTGTTCCACTCGCAGATTTATCGATAAAATCAAAACGTCTAGTGAGATTACTGTTGATAAGTAGAGAGCTGAATTTAGGCAAAACCGTATTTTTTATCTTGATACATAGGTACAGGTTTGAGATTTAATATTTATATTTTTCATGGAAATATAGGTATAAATAAAAGGGTTTTATAGTGCCTAAGTGCATATTTCGACGTTAGTGCCTAGTTTTAGGTTTTTAGAAATTTTTGCATCATTTTTCGTAACTTTTTACTGTTTTTTTTAACATCCTGTACCGTTTACATTCCAAGAAGGATAACAACACCTTCCTAGCAGTGAACAACACAGTAAAGAAGTACCTCCGGGCCACTCCTTTTTAACTTCATGTAATTGACAAATCTGTAAATTTTAACCTGATTTTATACTATTTCTTTTAAAACTTTTAACCTGTTTTTGTGATTATCTGGTGATTGTATATTTATTTTTTTATTCATATTGTAGTAGCCATGTATATATATATATATATATATATATATATATATATATATATATATATATATATATATATATATATATCTGGGCGGCCGGGTAGCTCAGTTGCTAGAGCAGCTGGCTACGGACTGGAAGGTCCGGGGTTCGATCCCAGGTGGTGACAGGACTTTTTTCTCGTTGCCAAACTTTCCGGGAGTAAAAGGCGGTCAGAGCGTGGTGCCGACCACACCACCTCATTCTAGTGCCGAGGTCATGGAAAGCATGAGGCTCTACCTCCATGCCCCCAAGTGCCTTCATGGCATGTTACGGGGATACCTTTACCTTTTTACCTTTATATATATATATATATATATATATATACTCTGACGTTGTCTATGGGTATAAATCGCTGAATGACATTAAATTCATCTGTCAGTCTATCTGTCTGTCTGTCTGTCTGTCTATCTATCTATTATTATTATTATTATTATTATTATTATTATTATTATTATTATTTCTTCCTCTATCTGTCAGTAATTTAACACAAACTCGCTGGGTTGTACCCGAATAAGCATTCTCTTACATTCCAAGACAGATAACAACCCCTTCCTTTTTTCTTACCACTTGTAAGTACAGCAGTGAGCGACACAATAGCCACAATAGATCATCTACTGTGAAGCAAACTATGGAAATGTGATTGGTGAATGAAAAACACTAACTTAAAGATAGAATGTCTTCATTTTGTGTATGCATGCATGTGTACCCTTGTAAAATGTGAAATGTGCGGAAGTTTCTTTTAATCCTAGAATTTTGCATTAAATAAATGTTGAATCTTATATTAGTGACATTCTTTAATAAACAAAAAAGCCTATTTTTTATTTTATAGAGTCTAAATAAAGGAGTTTAAGAGCCTATTTTAGGCGCCTAAAATGCCACTTTTTAAGGCCTAGAATTCCGCTGTGTACTGATAAGTTATTAGTTATTACTTGTGCTGTGTAATATTACTCAGTTACGTGACGGGGACTGTACTTATACTTCGCAGCACTTCAGTCGTCTGTTTAGATCAGTTTTATCCAATTTAATAATCACAATTAAATCCCAGATTTGATTTTCTTATGTCCCGTCGCACTAACTAACTTTATCCCAACACGTGTCACTCGAGTTTGCGGTACTCCTATTCCTGCTGTGCTGTGCCCTATTCTTGTAACGCAACGGATAAACTAAAATTCTAATTCTCAGGGCTTCTAATTGTTTTGGGGTATGAAATTGTGCAAATAAATCAAATTCTCTTTTGTAATAGAAGGATATCACACAGTCATCTGATTTCGTGATCAGAAACAATGGAAGCACATCCTCTCTTCAAGCAACACCTGATCTGTTGCGCAATAGGAACATTTCCTGTTCGTTGCTGAGATATTTGCCATTGAGCTGAATCTTCTGCCTTTCTACTTTCTCGCATCTGTTTCTAATATTTTACTATTTGTCATTCCCATTGCCCTTCTCAGTCTCTCCATTCTCTGAGCATGCACGAACTTTAGGCTGCATTTTTTCCCATGGATTGCTTAATTGAGAATGCTTACATCTCGCTTTAGTCTTCACTAATGCAAGAGTTAATGGATCTTGAATGAAAAGTGACGAACCTGTGATTTGAACCATACTTTCTCTTAGCTTCTGTAACGAAAGTAGTAGCCTATAATTCAAAACACGTTTTTAGTATGATATAACAGTGAACGAAACAATTTTTATATATAATTTGAAGTAGATCATCTAAAACTAAAAGCACTGAAAGATGAAGAATATGGAGGAGGAGATGAAGTGGAAGGACTGGAATTAAAAATATAGGGGAGGAGATGAAGTAGAAGGACTAGAATTTGAAGTAGAGCAACTAAAACTAAAAGAACTGAAAGATGAAGATGGAGGAGGAAATGAAGTGGAAAGACTAGAATTTGAAGTAGAGCAACTAAAACTAAAAGAACTGAAAGATGAAGATGGAGGAGGAAATGAATTGGAAAGACTAGAATTTGAAGTAGATCAACTAAAACTAAAAGAACTGAATGGACAAGATGGAGGAGGAGATGAAGTGGAAGGACTAGAATTTGAAGTAGATCAACTAAAACTAAAAGAACTGAAAGATAAAGAAGATGGAGGAGGAGATGACGTGGAAGGACTAGAATTTGAAGATCAACTAAAACTGAGAGAACTGAAAGATGAAGAAGATGGAGGAGGAGATGAAGTGGAAGGACTAGAATTTGAAATAGATCAATTAAAACTAAAAGCACTAAAAGATGAAGAAGATGGAGGAGGACATGAAGTGGAAAGACTAGAATTTGAAGTAGATCAACTAAAACTAAAAGAACTGAAAAATGAAGAAGATGGAGGAGGAGATGAAGTGGAAGGACTAGAATTTGGAGTAGATCAATTAAAACTAAAAGAACTGAAAAATGAAGAAGATGGAGGAGGAGATGAAGTGGAAAGACTACAATTTGAAGTAGATCAACTAAAACTAAAAGAACTGAAAGATGAAGAAGAGGAGGAGCAGATGAAGTGGAAGGACTAGAATTTGAAGTAGATCAACTAAAACTAAAAGAACTGAAAGATGAAGAAGATGGAAGAGGAGATGAAGTGAAGGACTAGAATTTGAAGTAGATCAACTAAAACCAAAAATACTAAAAGATGAAGAAGAAGATTGAGGAGGAGATGAAATGAAAGGACTAGAATTTGTAGTAGATCAAATAAAACTAAAAGAACTGAAAGAGAGGATATGAAGTGGAAGAACTAGAATTTGAAGTAGGTCAACTAAAACTAAAAGAACTGAAAGACGAAGAAGATGGAGGAGGAGAAGAAGTGAAAGGACTAGAATTTGAAGTAGATCAACTAAAACTAAAAGAAATGAAAGATGAAAAAGGTGGAAGAGGAGATGAAGTGGAAGGACTAGAATTTGAAGTAGATCAACTAAAACTGAAAGAACTGAAAGATGAAGAAGATGGAGGAGGAGATGAAGTGAAAGGACTAGAATTTGAAGTAGGTCAACTAAAACTAAAAGAACTGAAAGATGAAGAAGATGAAGGAGGATATGAAGTGGAAAGACTAGAATTTGAAGTAGATCAAATAAAACTAAAAGAACTGAAAGATGAAGAAGATGGAGGAGGAGATGAAGTGGAAGGATTAGAATTTGAAGTAGATCAACTAAAACTAAAAGAACTGAAAGATGATGAAGATGGAGGAGGAGATGAAGTGGAAGGACTAGAATTTGGAGTAGATCAATTAAAACTAAAAGAACTGAAAGATGAAGAAGATGGAGGAGGAGATGAAGTGGAAGGACTAGAATTTGGAGTAGATCCATTAAAACTAAAAGAACTGAAAGATGAAGAAGATGGAGGAGGAGATGAAGTGGAAGGACTAGAATTTGAAGTAGATCAACTAAAAGTAAAAGAACTGAAAGATGAAGATGGAGGAGGAAATGAAGAGGAAGCACAAAAATTGGAAGATGAAGGGAAATTCAAAAATGAAAAATTTGGGAAAAGAAGAAAAATAGCTGAATTGTAAAATCTAGGTGAATCTTGGTACATAATGAAAATGAAGAAGTAATTGAAAAGGATAGACGTTATTTGGAAAAAGCGGAATTGCAAATAAAAGAATCGGAAGAAGGAAAGTAATAAGAAACTAATAGAAGAGCTGAAAGACGAAAAAATTACAGAGAAATACGAGAAGAAGGAGACGAGAAAAAAGAAACACACTAATTATAGAAAAACGATGAGTAGAATTAAACTGAATTACAAAGAAAAATTTTAAATACACTAAGAATATCTACCTTTCACATCACAAATCTTACAGTAAAGAAAGTGTTTCAAATATGGAATACCATTGCTAATTCCTGTTCTATAGGGATAGATATACTATTTTGTAGAAAAATATCACAAGTCAAACGGTATTTGTGTTGTGACATATGCGGTTGAAAATTAGGTTTCGTGGAGAAGGCCCATAAGTCAGTGACAGGGTTGACACAGAATGAACAAGCCTACAGCCTAAGCTGTCGTGTTTGGTAAATTAATTATTTTGTGTCTGAATTTTGGATTTGTTAGAATAATATTGTTGTCTTTTGTGTAATATATTATTGTACTAGATCAGAGGTCTCCAAAAGCGTATCGTCATTCGTACTCTCGATGCTGCCTGCCGAACACAGTGTGCTGTAAGGCTAGAGAAGGGGAAGAGACTCGTACCTCAACAGATGGAAGCGGCAACGGTCTGCTTAAGTTTACAAATAATAACATCAAAAGAAAAAGAAATATCATACGTCTGTACATTATCTTAACATAATATGAAGCTGGAGCCCCGTCTGTTGCTTCAACCTCTTCTGTGCTTTGGTGCCTTTCAGTGCCTGGAAAAGATCTTCTCCAGTTATATTTGTAATTACATCTAGAAGACATTCAGACACAGTAAAATGTTCATTAACTCCTTGGATGAAAATGGCTATGTGAGCTTTGTCATTTCCATCTGTGCTTTCGTCCAGTGCAAGTGAGTAAGCTACAAACTGGTTAATTGTGGTTTTGACTTCAGATTCAATTACATTTGCAATCTTGAAATTCCTTCTCCGAACTTTAATTGGAAACATTTTAATTTTCTTAAACGTTGACTTTGTTCTGGACACAGTATTTTAGTAACGTCCTGTATGCATGATTTTACAAATGATGCTTCTGTAAAGGGCTACATTGATTTTCCAATATTCCAAGCTAAAACATAGCTAGCAAAAAGCTTATTGTTTAAGACTGAGGACACGTATGTGATTTGTGTTTGTATTTTCTTGCTTTATATTTATCAAAATATTTGTAGGCCTACGCATTTCACCTAAAATTAAACGAAAAACTATATGTTTGTCATGCGGAACTGAGTGTAAACGTTTTGTAATATACTGATTATTATGTATAACCAACAGTTATACAGATAACCCTACAATAAATTATTTTCACATGTCCAACATGCCTGTAATTGTATGATATTCTTTGTGAAGAGTCGAGTAGTGTCGTCACATGTTGAATTTTAACACACCCTTAAGAATTTTCGTACAAATTAAGCATTTCACATTCTTCCCACTAACTAAAAAAAAAAAAAATCCTCTTCCTATTCATCCTTGAATGTACTACCTCCATGATTAGAAGACATTGTGAAAAGGTGGAACACGCCGACCAACACAATGATAATGGCAGTCCGCCACTGCTCTTCGTTTACGTATAAACATTGAGTACAGCACAGGTGGAGATGGGTGAGGCGGAGCGCGCTCATTACATACTGGCTTCGGTTCCGTTCAGGGGCTCACTCGCGAGTACGCTTTTGGAGACGTCTGTACTAGATTATTTCATGCAGAACTTTATTATTTATGTTCTTAGTGACATTTCATGCAGGGTTCACACGAAGCAAAAATTATGAAGTCAGCTTCTAAAAATTGAGAATTAAATTATTCGTATTGTTTTTTAACCAAATGTTCAATTATTTCATGAAATAAAGAGATTGTTTTGTTAAATCTTTATTAGATTTTGAGAAGTCTCATAATTCAAACATTTTCAAACATTAATATTGAGTCATATTTGTATTCCTATTTCATATTTGTAATACTTTCTCTACCTAGAAGGATGCGAATTCTAAAACACTTGAGTCGTCCTCAAGTACTGAGCAGCACGCCGAAATCCAACGTGTGGACCGGAAGTTGCTTGTGCGACGCTTCCGTGACCAAATAATAACAAATGTCTAATTAGGAGGACATCTGCCCAGCTACCTGGTAGTTAGTGGACTGGAGAAACCAAACTAATTGCACAGATTCTCAGTACCTTCGCAACCTCTACATTTTTCAGGTTATGAGTTTGATTCTGAACCTCTAAAAAGTTGTAGTGGTATTCCTTCTGACATGAGAGTAAGTTCAAGAGTTACTTATATGAAACCATGATGTAACCAGTCTTCAGATTAGTGTCCAAATCACAATGATGCTGCAACATTATCTTAATAACCAAGCCGATCTGGATTTGATTCCAAACGGCGACATGAAATTGTTTCCTTTCACAGGGACTGAAAGTGTACTCCATGCCATGTATCTAGCCTGTATTGTTTTAAGCGGTGAATGCGACATGCTAAATACATTAACATAAATCCAACTAATTATGATAATTTGATTTTAGTTGACTATTACACTTTTACTACGCCATACTTTTGACCAAAATACGGCACGGAACGACGTATTTCAACCAATCATGGCTGCTTATCCTACAATTTTTATCACCTCACTAGCATTTGTTTCTTTTTGTTTTACTTGGTTATTTAACGACGCTGTATCAACTACGAGGTTATTTACGTCGATGGAACTGGTGATAAAGATATGATATTTGGCGAGATGAGGCCGAGGATTCGCCATACATTACCTGACATATGCCTTATGGTTGGAGAAAACCTCTGAAAAAACCCAACCAGGTAATCAGCCCAAGCGGGAATCGAACCCGCGCCCGAGCGCAACCCCGGATCGGAAGGCAAGCGCCTTAACCGACCGAGCTACGCCGGTGGCTATTTGTTTCTTTGTTTGCCAACATTGTACTTTCAATAATTTTACATAATAAAACGATTCATGGTTATTTTATCATTCTTAATTAAAATTTGTCTATCATTTATCTTGTTTATATTATGTAGATTATGTTATAGCTTTTGCTGTATTAGATTATGAGACTGCAACGTGTTCATAATATGTGCGTCCGTTTCGTCTGCAATATTCGCCGGGCTGATCACGTAACACCATCCCTCGAAATGTTGTCCTGGCTCCGTCTAGAAGATCGTAGGAAAATCCATTGTCTTTCCCTTCTCTTTCACACATTGCATTTCTCCACTCCTGTCTATCTTGCGTCTCGTTTTCAAAATTTATCCGCCCATCATAACCTAGACACACAATCACAACACTCCTCAATATTATCCATTCCCTCCCACCGAACATCCTCATATTCATCTTCTTTCACTGTGGCTGTTCCTCGGCTTTGGAATTCCCTACCGAGTAATGTCAGGGACTGTCAGACATCAAACCAATTTAAGAATAGACTAAGGAAATATTTTTCTAACAATTCTTGTTAACGATAATAGCTGTTTCAGGTTTCTCAATGTTTAATGGTTATATATATATATATATATATATATATATATATATCACAGATAAATATCTAAATTATCTCATTATTATTATTATTATTATTATTATTATTATTATTATTATAACTATTTCTTACCAATGTTTATTATTGTCACGCTAACATTACTTATCCAACTTTCATTATTTACTTTCATGTTGTTTTATGGTCTAGATATTAATGTAATAACTATTTGTATTCAATTAGAATTAGAGTCTGGCTGGGCGGAAGAGAAGGCCTACTGGCCTTAGCTCTGCCAGATTAAATAAATAAATTATTATTATTATTATTATTATTATTGTTATTATTATTATTATTATTATGGATAGTCACATATCAGAGATTGTTTGATAATTGAAGTGGAATGCAACTGTTATAATAAAAATGAAACTGAATCAACAAAGCCTTCTTGTCCAGTAATCGTTCATAGAGTTCAATGAAGTTTGTATAGTTGGCACAACTAGTAACAAGAGAACAGCTCATCATAACACACTATTGTCACAGTCTAATATATACAGCCACGAAGCTTGAGTTTATGAGGGTACTAGAAACAATAGACTGTGCAGGTACTATTTCGCATTGTCTGTAATGAGGCGATAGTAGCGATCCTAGTGATTAGCAACTATCTATGGATGCATATTTACTACGTATTGAGCTTCGTGACTGTATATACTAGACTGTGTTGTCATCTAGTGGAATATTTGTAATGATGAGATGGTACAATAATACATTTTCAAGACAGTTTAGAGTTTTAGTAAGTCAATTAATATTTTATGCAGCATTTGTCTGTTTTGTCTAGAACTGAAGTAACCTAGGGCTTCTGTATGCTTTTATGGGTCGAGAAATTGCAACCGGATATTTAAAAAAAACATGGACTAAGAAAGCAAGATGGAAAAGGACTAATTTCAGAAGAAATGAAACTATAACAGTAGTAATAATTATAATTATTATATTATACATTATTTTGTTGTTTTGAAGAAAAAATGAATGGAGAATGCGTGAAAAAGAGAACTGATTTTCCATTTCTGATTGTTATAATTTCACTAGCACAACAAAAATAACCATTTTCCTTTCTATTCCTCCAGCTATAGAAAGAACTATAGAAGCAGCTATTTAAATTAAAAGTGAACAAACAGGAAAGATTCACAGTACGAAGTTGTTAGCTAATTCACTTATCAAGCGTCTTCGACATTTTCCTGGAAGTGATTGAAAAGTTCAGGAAATGAAACGACGCCCAACGGACAAGGACTCATGGGAAGATCCGTTCGTTATAATGGCAATATGACGTCTGTTCAATCATGTCCGGGACTGTTACATTGAAAGACTGACTGCCAGTTTCCGCTGTCTCTCTTCTGTTCCGCACACACCCTCAACAATGCCGCGGCTACGGATGACTCTTACCAACAATGACAGCGCCCTATTCCCTGTGGTTTAGGTTATAAAGAGAGAAATTAGAGTGGATGAGATGTGATTGGTAATTCATTTTGAGTTCCCCTTTGATGCAGGCATTATTCAATGAGAATGATTTCACGAAAGAAATGGTAAGAAAAATTGTGAAAGCATAACAGCAGACCAGAAGAATCCGAGGTATTAGGAAACGTCTAGCTAATCTTTTGGTTAACCACATGCAAAAAAAAACTCAAATTGTAGTTTTTCGGCTATAAATCAAGCGGACTATGCTTCGAATCTCGACAAAGAAATAGAAGTATTATTATTATTATTATTATTATTATTATTATTATTATTAGTATTAGTATTATTATTATTATTATTATTATTATTATTATTATTATTATTATTATTATTTTGGTCACGTGTTGGGATTCTGTCGAAAAACGGAGCTGCTGCGCAACAATCGACGCCATAAGGCCAGGACCGGTATTGCTGATGTCCTCAAGCGTCGTGGATGGGAGGTATACGAGGAGATCCACTGCGTCTCATCCTTAGATTCGAACAGAAGAGCAGATATTGTAGCCATCCACAGGACTCAATCTAAGGGAATCATTCTTGATCCTACAATCCGGTTTGAGAGGGATGCCCTGCAGGCACAACACGTTGATGAGGAGAAGAAGTCCATTTATGAGTCCTGCATCCCATACCTAAGTGAAAAATATAACCTTCCCACTAGTCAGTGGAGTGTTTCTGGTCTTTTGTTTGGTGCGCGTGGCACCCTTCCTAAATTCACATGGAATATTTTAAAAGCACTCGGTCTCGATTTTTTTAAATTCAAAAAATTTTATTGGATATTCTTAAGGATTCAATTCAAATATTGCATTACCATTTATATTTTGGCCATTGACGATTCTTTTGGGTTTTTATTACTCTAGATGTTTTGCTAAACAATTCCCGTATTTAATCTTTTTGTCTTTCTAAATTATTTCTGTAGTGCTTTTATTCTGGATCTTTATGGTCACCCTCATTGAGGGCAGATTATTTTGTTAAAAATGTTTGTGTGTATCATCAACAATTGTCTTATTTTTTATACTTTGTATGTCTCATTTATTTTGACCTGCTGTTCACATTTTATTATGCTTTTTCCTTTCTTTCTGTATGTTATATATTATGTCTGATTTCTACTTACTTGTTGTTTACATTTTATTATTATTATCTTATTCAGTTTTGTGTGTAAAATTGTAGTGTACTTTGTAAATTTGTAGTGTTTTTTGTAACGCAGTTTTACTCCTGGTTGAGTGTTAAAGAAAGCCGTATGGCCTTAACTCTGCCAGGTTAAATAAATCATTATTATTACTATTATTATTATTATTATTATTACTATTAAGTGTAGCCCTTCCTAACAGGGACTCGGTGTGCATTGCAGTCATAGGCGGAGAGAGAACCTTTCCTTGGTGGGGCAAAGGAAAACCATAGAGTCCCCATATAACGGGGTTATGAGGGACATCATATAATCACGTAGTTGTGTCTTAGAGAGGGAATTTCATATTCTTACGACGGTTTTCTATTTCTCGACAAAACGCGAAATTGAGTACAAAATGCGAAATATAGAGTTTCTGCAAATAAGTGCGAAATTATAATTTCATGATTTTTTTTTCATGCACTTTGGCCAGTCTTTAAATTTTTCTTGCAGTTGCACATCCTTTACTTTCTGTTCCAATCCACCCCCCTCCTCCCCAGTTTTAAGCAGAAAGAACAGCCACTAGCGGGAATGCTGTAACAGGCTCGCAAACAGTTATGTTGCTTTCTCTTTGTTTATGAACAGGAATAAAGGCTAATGTTAACATATTCTTAACAATAGACTACAATCTAAACAAAGAAGAGTCTATTTAAACATAAGATCTTCTTCATGTCAAACTAAATGGGATATGTAAATTATTAGAAATTCAAAATAGGTCTTAAACAATATAGGATTGTTTACCTGGTGCTTAAAGTTTTAAAAGGAAGGGGATCAATATGTGATAAAGTAGCCAAAATACAACTTTGACCTTAAATCCAGAAGTTTGAGATGGGCAGGGCATGTAGCACGTATAGGTGAATCCAGAAATGCATATAGAGTGTTAGTTGGAAGACCTGAGAGGAAAAGACTTCTGGCGACGCCAAGATGTAGATGGGAGGATAATATTAAAATGAATTTGAGGAGTTGAGATATGATGATAGAGAAGCGGTGACCAAAACTCGAGCTGCAGTGATTACATGCGACAGACAGCGTATGAAGTAAGGAGACGGAGGAAAGGTACTTGGCATGAAAACTACAACCAGTGGTGGTTCTGTACTAACATCTTGATCAATTCCGCTGATAAAAATCTCAAGCATTGCTGTATCAGTAATGTCACTGCTGTCATCAAGAGCCAGTGAATAATATACAATTTTTCTTGCTTCTTATTTTAACCTTCCTCTTGAATATAACCCGGAATTTTCTAAATTCCTTTTAATACTTGGTCGAGAAATTCGTAGTTTTTCAAAATTGAACACTTCTTATGGAGAAGTTATTTAAGCTATTTTAATCATTACTCTTTTGAAAAATTCTGTTCTACTAAAAGGCGAGATATTTCAAACCCCATATGTAGCTGACTTCCTTACATTTATTTATCTCATCTTTCTCTTCGTGGCTATGATTTAAGACATGTCAATTCCTGGAGTTTAACAGTTCGTTGGCACATAATATTGAATTAGTTTTTCTACAATATTATTATTAAATGAATAACTAATAAATAGTTACCCTCATCTAAAGATTAAGAAGATTAAAATTCAGACAAAACCTAATAATTTTATCCTTCTTGGGAGAAGATCTAAAAAATATCAATATTCATGCACGTACAGAAGAATGATAGAATGGTCAGTAATATAATAATAATAATAATAATAATAATAATAATAATAATAATAATAATAATACATTATTCAGCGTGGTAATTAATGTTTCTATAGGTCTATACTCCTAATTGAACCGTTGAGCAAAGTCAACATATTACATTTTGTCCGACAGAACAACAAAAAAGTTCTCCTTATTCTTTATGAAACCATCTCTTACTGCTTGTAGAGACATGTAGAGCGACATGATATCGGCACTGCTTGCTTTCAGTATGTGAATGAAACACACAGCAATGTACAGGAAACTCCTCTTACCCGTTTGAATGTCTGTGATTACACGATGTAATCACAACACCCGCTTTGGTCACCGCTGTGGTAGAGACTGGATTAATTTTGCTCAGGATAGGGACCGATGGTGGGCTTTTGTGAGGACTGCAATGAACCTCCGGGTTCTCTAAAAGTTATTTGTAAGAAAGTAAGTAAGTAATAATAATAATAATAATAATAATAATAATAATAATAATAATAATAATAATAATAATAATAATAATAATAATAATAATAAATGAGACCGGTGGAAATGGAACCCCAGATATCTATTCAATGGAAATTTAAATTTTGTGCACGACCACGTCCCGATAGCGTGTGCAGCACGTGTTTGCACGCATGTTATTACCAACTTGGCACACTTGCCTCCTGTCTGTGTTGAAACAAGACGCAGCAGATGGGCAGCGATCTGCTACCGGGGTCACCACGCCGCCCAAATTTTCGGAAACTGGTCAGCGGCGACTGCCGAATTGAGGTCGTATAACCCGCGCGTGATCGTGCAAAGGAAGTCCAGCCTTGCCCTCGCTGACGTCATGGACCATGAGAATCTCGAAGTCCGCGAACACTAGCTTTGGTTCCATTCAATAGATGAAGCACATCACTGGTTTAACGTCGACACTAATTTTCTGAAAGCAAGATGCACTCTCGTTTTTCCTGCCATCAGTTCACCGTTTCTTCCTAATTACCTTGAATATGCAGAAGCCAAAACCAAATTTTATTACTGCACCGTTTCTTTTTGGGATAGATCAACAGTTTTGTAATCAAACTACGAATGTTTCAAGGAGCAAATAACCAGCTACAGTCATAGCATAGCTAACACAAGTCGAAAGTTATTATCATCATCATCATCATCTTCTTCTTCTTTTTCTTCTTCTTTTTCTTCTGCTTCGCGGGTTAGACCTTCGGCCTGTTCCGTCTTGAGGGGAATTCATCTTGCTGATGTCTTCTGATGTAATGATGGTGATGATAACGTACTTAATGCGTTTACTATAATGATAGATGAAAGACACAGGAAATTATATCTCTAAGTTATGTTAAATTATATTATGTCAATTCTGCAATAAAAAATCAATTTCCACCTTCCTCTAACCGGATCTGCTGTGACAATACTTGCATGTTCAGTTACACAACGACAGTGTTCACGCACAGAGAGGTGTCCCAAAGCTCAAGGTCCGCCAATAATGATTGGTTTACAACTCACAACACAAACTTTAGTACAACTGCGCTCGAGTCGTGACGAGGATCATTATTAATCAGCGTTGCCAATGTATGAACACTTACGTTCAAAGATATCTAATGCCTAATAATCTATTGTGATCGTTGGTGTAAGTGTGGCTTCTTTAGTTATTACTTGTATGAATAGATGGCGAAGATACTATTCAGTGTCGCCAATTATACATAAATATACACCTCCGAAACCTGGTCTACTAATAAATGAGGAAAGGAAAATTGCGACATGGGAAAGGAAAATTTTAAGAAGAATATACGGGCCCAAACTGGCGAATGAAGAATTGAATATTAGAACTAACAAGAAATTTTACGAGATATATGATGAACCGCATAATGGGTGTAATTAGAAGCGCAAGGCTGAGATGGGCTGGCTATGTTGAAAGAAGTGAAGAGAGATCATTACTGCCGAAAAAGATTTATAGAGGGAAGCCGGATGGAGAAGATATATTGGAAAACCTAGGAAGAAATGGATTGAAGGCGTTGAAGAAGATATAAAGCAGATGTCCACCGTTGTGGCTAAGGGGTTAGCGAGTCTAACTCCGAACCGAGCGGTCAGGACGAGTTGCTTCGGTGAGGTTTTTTCGAAGGCGGAAAAACCCGAAGGACTTTCTAACGACACGATGTTGGCAACAGTGATAAATTGGCTTTGCAAATGACACCCTGACACCACTTCGAAATCTTCAGACTGAAATGTGACAATAAGAGTAATTTAAACAACTACTGTGACAATTACCAGAGATGACGTAATCACGAGTTGAAGCACAGCCCAGATTATAAACAGTAGGTATTAAATATCTCCATATAATCAACTCATTATTACACGAATGAACATTTAGAACTGTCAACAAAATGTCAATTAGATAGATTAAGTCAACACTATGTTAATTAGATAGAGTAATTGCATTTCAGATTCCTGTGTTATACTACAACGTTGAATAGCACCTAGATTATGCAAACGTGTTTCATTAATAAATGAGCCGTTCAGAGCAAAAGTGGTGTAAGTCAAATTTGAGTAATGAGGTTTAAAGTGAAAATTCTGTAAAATACAGCGCAAAGTAGCAGTTAATATTTCCTTCTTGCTATCCACTGACTACTAATAGTCTAAATAAACTGAATATTAATTGCTATTTTGCGCTAGATTTTGCAGAATGTTTACTTTAACCCTCATCACTCATTTTGACTTATACCACTTTTGCTCTGAACGGCTCAAATATGGCTGAACCAACTGCATCGTAGCAATGAGGCGCACATTTTCGGCGAAGCGACTTAGAAATACATTGAATTCAGTGTTTAATTACGTATAATTATTAAATTGCATAGAAGTGATCCGTCCAGTGTTGTTAGACGGCGGGAAAAATCCCGAAAAACGGGAATTTTAAGTAAATGGTGGGATGGCAATACAGAGTCGAATTCGGGATTTTTAGTATTACATGTATTATTTATTATTTCTTACAATTTTGCGAGTTATGACATTAGTGTACTATAAATTTTCACTTTTAGACTTTTTGGAGCTATACCTAGAAGCTGTGACCACTAGATCACAAACCTGGTCAGTAGGTGAATATTTGAAACTTGGATAACTTTGGAATGTATATTGATATAAAATTCAAGAGTAGATAACAACCAACGTTTTTCCACCTCAAATGAAGGTCTTTTCTCTTGGACAATATTTCCTTTCCAATTAGAAAATGCCTTTCCACCGTTCCTCACAATCTTCCTTGCATTATCTTTCCATTTGTCGAAATTCAGCTTACGTTTTCTGTACTAATTCATGTTTTTAAGAGCTGATGATGTCAGCTTAGAACAAGAAGCCTCAGCCATCTTCTATAACATACAACGTTCTTCCAGGTAAGCCAATATTGATATATATGTTTCAAAACGAAATTTCCCTTAGATCACTGGTATCCTGTAGAGGAGAGTTTCTCAAACTATGATCCGCGGACCACCTGTGGTCCTCGAGGTCTGCCCTTGTGGTCCTTCAAACAAGATAGAAGAAAAAATACAATTCAAACGAATTGCGTATAACATTATAGCTTAAAATCTCAGAGTCTGGAAATGACACATGGCAATCGAATTTCACTTTTTCTCCCAGTACTACATTTTATGAAATTTATTACCCTACCCGTCTATCGACTTCCCACTCTACTCTCAGCAACAAAAGAGGGATTTAAAGCACTATACACGTGGTGTTTCTCGCAATCTTTTCCCTGCACATCTGGCGCCGCGCCTGTAATTCAGCCAGGGACCACCCGAATTCATAACAGAGGACCAAAGTACCGAATCTTAATTCAATTTTAAAATATAAGTATACTGATATCAAAATATGCTAAGAAAATGATAAATTTGCTTTCGAAGGGAACAAGAGTAAGGTGGTCCGCAGAACTGTTCTGACTTAAAAAAGTGGTCCCCACTTCAAAAAAGTTTGAGAAACGCTGCTGTAGAGCATATGTTCAATTAACTCGTACGAGGTAGCCCCTAGCGTAAGCAACTCGCAGAGCATATCCTTTAAGGTCGTTTTTACTATTTTATATGGAAAGTTATTGACCTTAGCAGAGCATGTTTGACGTGCAATATCTCCTGGTTCTATAGACATTTGGACACTCATGCTGTACAGGGACTAGCATTCAACGTTATTCCACTGAAAACTCTGTGGTCAAAATTGTTACATCCAACTTTTTTCCACTGAGGTACTCAATTGCATAAACTATATAGAAATATAAAGCCACCGGCGGAACTCAGTTGGCTAAGGCGCTTGCCTGCCGATTCGGAGTTGCTTTCGGGCGCGGGTTCGATTCCCACTTGGGCTGATTACCTGGTTGGGTTTTTTCCGAGGTTTTCCCCAACCATAGGGCAAATGTCAGGTAATCTATGGCGAATCCTCGGCCTCATTTCGCTATCACCAAACCCATCGACGCTAAATAACCTCGTAGTTGATACAGCGTCGTTAAATAACCAAATAAAATAAAAAAAATAGAAATGTAACTAATATAAATAAATGTAGCCTATATCAATCAAAAAGAAAGTAATTAACAGTCGATATATGTCCAAGCGCACCGTAGGCCTATCTATCTGCTTTTCATAGCAGTTCTCTCAGGGTTGAGCCTAATTTGATATTTGTTATGCAGCACGACACTGACACCTACCTACATAGTAAATCACATTGAAAACGGACAAACAGACATGTCCTAGACGAGAGCTGAATCCACAACTATAGCTTTCCTGTATCGACAAATCTGTGTCCCTTGGTCGCTAGGAACTGCATGTACTGTACAGTATATGCCATGACCGGCATTAGCAAGTAGATACATGACTAACCTAATTTAATTCAATTAGTTACACATCAAAGGCAGATCTAAACAAGCACATAAATAAAGTGACACCTTCAGGTTGTCACGCAGGTCGTTCGGGTTCAAGTCCCGATCCGGCCTGGGATTTTATTCACAGTAATAAACAGCCATTCCATTTGTCACGGATGTTATATTTTTACTAATTCAAAACTCTATATATTGAAAATGAAGTGACTTTTTGTCAATTTTATTATTAGAATCAATTTAGAAGATCACTAGCATTTTACAGAAAAAAAATTGTTCGATAATAGTACATTATGCAACGAGCCTATAATGGTAGTAATTAAGACGCAAGTATGTTTCTTTATGAAACGAGCGCAAGCGAGTTTCATAATAGCGTCTTAATTACCATTATAGGCAAGTTTCATACAACTTTTTATGCTCGACCATATTTCTAACTTGAACGTATTGAAAATTAGGTCTCTTTATGGTTATGTGCGAACTGACCTGAATTGTGAGATGTGCGCAGACGCGAAAGTATTGATTTTTTCCGAGGCCGAATGTCATTGACCTTGGCACAGAATAAGAATGAACATTAGTCTGATATAACCTGAAAATGATTTAGAATTGAAAAACGAGATGACAAATTGAATTTATTTGAATATTATTTACAATTAACGCTAATTATTATAGTAACAGAACATAACCTTCTGCGACAGTATTGGATTTCCAGTCTCCGTGACTTTTCGCTAATTGTCTGTCGATTGCATATCCGAGAATAATCGATATAACGGTACAAAGCTGACTTGTCATTGGCTGAAGACCTGTACTTTAATGAGTAGGTGTACTTTAATGACATGCATTAAAGGACTGCTACCAGGTGTATAATTACTACATTTCGGCACGGTCGAGCATAAAATGTAATATTATTATTGCTGAAAATAAAGAAAAATTTTCGTCACGGATGTTGCAAGATTTGTGAACTCACTTCACACCTTATTAACAAAAAGTGTAAAACACAGGACTCTGCCTCAAGCGAAAAGAGATTCATTCTCATAGTGTCCATGTGAAAGCTATGCAAATATAATGGCATCCAATTAGTTCGCAAAAACATAAGTAATCGGTAAATATTTTATAGCCGTTTCTTCCATGTCAGGGATGTTACACGCATTTTGTCACGGATGCTACAGATGAGTTAATGTCCTTCATTTTTCCAGTTTCAAAACAACTGTGACATTTCTAAGTCTAAATATTCACTTGAACTGTAAAATTAATTGTTATTAACCCAAACTACTGAAAATAAGTGGCAGAAATAATATAGTAAAGAGTAATAGTTCCTTGATCCTGGAGCTCTGGAATTAACAGTGAAGACTCTCAAAATATTTGTTCAATTATAGCTCCTTGAAAAAACATACATTAACAGCTGATTTCTCTATCAGTAAGTACTGCAAACTTAACGGAAAAAAAATCACTGTACTGTACCTATTACCCAGCCAACACCATTTATATTCAATGCTCATAAAATTTGTAAAATATTTTCCTTTTGAAAATAAAACATTATAATATCTAGATTTAGAGCCTTATCTATGTTTTGCACTAATAGTAAACACATATTTCTGAAACATACTTTTTCATTGGAATTCCCAGTTTTCCTGGAAAGGTTGTAAACTTTTTTTTTTACTTGGTTATGTAACGACACTATATCAACTGCGAAGTTATTTAGCGTCGATGGAATTAGTTTTAGCGAGATGGTATTTGGCGAGATGAGGCAGAGGATTCGTCATAGATTATCTGACATTCTCCTTACGGTTGGGAAAACCTCGGAAAAAATCCAACCAGGTAATCAGCCCAAGTTGGAATCGAACCCGCGATCGAGTGGAATTCCGTAATACATCTTGTGGAGGGTAAAGTCGCAGTTGGGAATTTTCCGTTTCTCCAAGTTAGGTATCATTGATGAATAATAAATGAATGAAAAGAAAGGAGAAATAAAAAATATATAAATTATCCAGCAAAGGCAAGGCAAGAAGGAAAAGAAGAAATATATAGAGGAATAGTGGAAGAAAAGCTCATAGAGAGGAACATACCTGAAACTGCCAGAAAACGGTGGATTACTTCTTATGGGATTATGTTAAACCACGGGTTTGTGCCAACAAGCCAGGAGCATTTTATGACCTAAGAAACAATATCACGTGCGTTATTCGTTAAATTTAGCCTGGTATATGTTCGTCTTTCATTGAAAATTGGAAGATCCATATACACGCAACCGAACGAAGCCGCAGTGACTATTTAACTGATGTTCTCTTCCATACGTAATTCCATTAAGTGTGCTTCAAAATTAAGACAATTAAATTAATAAACCTCTTTCGTTTATACAAATTGTTTCATTTTAAATATATGACACTCTTATTAGAAGAACCTTTATATTTTGTTTGTTATTAAGAAAAAAAACAACACAAATTAATGTTTTCTTCCAGAAATCTGACATCTCTTTTCTGTCACTAACCAATGTATAATCTCTTTCTAAATGCTGAACACTAACTGGTATAAAAATGAAAAAAAGAAAAAAGACTGTGTTGCATACCTTTACGTGGAACTACGGGTTTCTCTTCTATTTCATTTCATCTCCTCGTAATCCGAATGCTATTCTCGTATTTTCCTTTCTCTTTGTATTCCTCTTGTATTATCATTGATCTTCTTGTATTCCCCTTGTTCTCCTTATATTTTCATTGTTCATCTTGTATTTCCCTTGTTTTCCTTGTATTCCCCTTGTTCTTCTTGTATTCCTCTCGTTGTCCTTGTTCGCCTTATATTCCCCTAGTTCGCCTTGCATTTCCCTTGTTCTCCTTATATTTTCATTGTTCATCTTGTATTTCCCTTGTTTTCCTTGTATTCCCCTTGTTCTTCTTGTATTCCTCTCGTTTTCTTTGCACTGTCCTTTTTCGCCTTATATTCCCCTAGTTCGCCTTGCATTTCCCTTGTTCTCCTTATATTTTCATTGTTCATCTTGTATTTCCCTTGTTTTCCTTGTATTCTCCTTGTTCTTCTTGTATTCCTCTCGTTTTCGTTGCATTGTCCTTGTTCTTCTTGTATTCCCCTAGTTCGCCTTGCATTTCCCTTGTTCTCCTTATATTTTCATTGTTCATCTTGTATTCCCCTTGTTCTCCTTATATTTTCATTGTTCATCTTGTATTTCCCTTGTTTTCCTTGTATTCCCCTTGTTCTTCTTGTATTCCTCTCGTTTTCTTTGCATTGTCCTTGTTCGCCTTATATTCCCCTAGTTCGCCTTGCATTTTCCTTGTTCTCCTTGTATTTTCATTGTTCATCTTGTATTCCCCTTGTTCTCCTTATATTTTCATTGTTCATCTTGTATTTCCCTTGTTTTCCTTGTATTCCCCTTGTTCTTCTTGTATTCCTCTCGTTTTCTTTGCATTGTCCTTGTTCGCCTTATATTCCCCTAGTTCGCCTTGCATTTCCCTTGTTCTCCTTATATTTTCATTGTTAATCTTGTATTTCCCTTGTTCTCCTTATATATTCATTGTTCATCTTGTATTCCCCTTGTTCTCCTTATATTTTCATTGTTCATCTTGTATTTCCCTTGTTTTCCTTGTATTCCCCTTGTTCTTCTTGTATTCCTCTCGTTTTCTTTGCATTGTCCTTGTTCGCCTTATATTCCCCTAGTTCGCCTTGCATTTCCCTTGTTCTCCTTATATTTTCATTGTTCATCTTGTATTTCCCTTGTTCTCCTTATATTTTCATTGTTCATCTTGTATTCCCCTTGTTCTCCTTATATTTTCATTGTTCATCTTGTATTTCCCTTGTTTTCCTTGTATTCCCCTTGTTCTTCTTGTATTCCTCTCGTTTTCTTTGCATTGTCCTTGTTCACCTTATATTCCCCTAGTTCGCCTTGCATTTCCCTTGTTCTGCTTATATTTTCATTGTTAATCTTGTATTTCCCTTGTTCTCCTTATATTTTCATTGTTCATCTTGTATTCCCCTTGTTCTCCTTATATTTTCATTGTTCATCTTGTATTTCCCTTGTTTTCCTTGTATTCCCCTTGTTCTTCTTGTATTCCTCTCTTTTTCTTTGCATTGTCCTTGTTCACCTTATATTCCCCTAGTTCGCCTTGCATTTCCCTTGTTCTCCTTATATTTTCATTGTTAATCTTGTATTTCCCTTGTTCTCCTTATATTTTCATTGTTCATCTTGTATTCCCCTTGTTCTCCTTATATTTTCATTGTTCATCTTGTATTTCCCTTGTTTTCCTTGTATTCCCCTTGTTCTTCTTGTATTCCACTCGTTTTCTTTGCATTGTCCTTGTTCGCCTTATATTCCCCTAGTTCGCCTTGCATTTCCCTTGT
Source organism: Periplaneta americana (assembly GCF_040183065.1). Taxonomy (NCBI): domain Eukaryota; kingdom Metazoa; phylum Arthropoda; class Insecta; order Blattodea; family Blattidae; genus Periplaneta; species Periplaneta americana. The sequence continues at coordinate 190,226,847 of NC_091117.1, read as the reverse complement.
TTATCTTCCTCCCTATCATGCGGAATAGGACTTATAAGCTATTATGTCAAATTATGAAGTTGCCCCATGCTGACCACATAACCAAAGGGTATCGCCGTTTATAAACGTCTAGTGATGATTCAGGATATAGCAGGCCTATATGAGCTAGAACGACTAGGGCCAAAGGTTCAAATCCTTTAATAAGAAGAGTAAGAAGATATTGCTGATAATAGTAACAGTAGTAATCCTATATATAAGAGATGTTAAAAACTGGCTGCCAGAGTACTGCAATTCCAGCTAATGCCAGACTCCTCGTTGCTGAGTGTGAGAGCGGGCCATTCTGACCTTCCCCGCGCCGTGGGAACTCAGCATTCAGAGGGGGAAGCAATTTATCAGCGCAATTATAAATTAGGATCGCGTAGAATGGTGAAGGTTGCGCCAATTTAATTATATCCGATCACGATGACGACGACGACGACTCGCGGCCCACACGCTGCGACAATCAATCTCAAGTTGCTCAACTTAATTCGTCGGAACACTCTCCGGAGTGACACATGCAAGGGGAAAGCTTTTAACGGTATATAATCACGAACACCAAGCGATCTGATTTATACGCATTTAGTTTTAATGTAAGTGTGTTCTGAAGTAATGAAATTTAGTGAAAGTACCATGAAATGAGCGTCCATCGATATGGCTCAGTAGAGAGTGCGTGCACTTCCCAACCAAGAGGACTGTGGTACTATTTCAGGAGTTAGCGGAGATTCTCCACGGGACTCACAAGGGAACTGTCAACATTGAAAGGTTGAGTAGGACCTTCAGATTTTGCACACTAATACGTTTTGTTGTTGTTTAGTCAACTGTACGAAGACAGATCTGAATCTCATAAGTGCCCCCAATAAGGAATCACACATGAGCCAACTATGCCTGGAGATAATGGGGTAGGGTGGCCAGTTTCATTTCCCCTCCAATGCATACATCGCCGGTTAGCTACATGTTACACTAATCAGACTTCAGATGCATACAAACAATTGTTCTTCCTCTGACACGTATCGTCAAGTGAATGTACTGCCTGATAATAGATATACATATCAGCCAGAATCTCAATCGAGGGGTTGATACGTCTTATTAGTATAAAATGTTGTGCCAAAAAAAAGTTCCGACAATAATATGCAAGATATTAAAACAGTATAAAATTTTGTGCCAAAATGTTGCAAAAATTATATGCAAGATATTAAAACAATATAAAAGTTGTGCCAAAAAGTTGCGAAAATAATATGCAAGATATTAAAACAGGATAAAATGTTGTGCCAAAAATGTTCCGAAAATAATATGCAAGGTATTAAAATAGTATAAAATGTTGTGCCAAAAAAGTTGCCAAAATGCAAGGTATTAAAACATTATAAAATGTTGTGCCAAAAAAGAGATGCGAAAATAATATGCCAATTATTAAAACAGTATTAAATGTTGTGCCAAAAAAGTTTCGAAAATAATTTTCAAGGTATTAAGACAATATAAAATGTGCGGACTCCGCTTTGTATAGAAATGGACTCGTTTAAATTGTCGTTTATTGGTTATTATTACATAAGCATTTTCATGGCAAAGTCAGTGTACGGTAATTTCCGTTCTATAATATTCTTTCATTTTTTTCCTATTAGTGTAGGTCAAATATGGACCGTACAGTCAAAAGTAAAGAAAAGAAAGGAGGCTTGATTAATTAATTAAAGAGTGTGATCCCAAAACTCACTCAGTTCATTTGGCCATTTTCATAATTTATAAATATATCTATATGATTAAGCTTGAACCCTCTGTCATTACATTTTAAGCATGTCTTCTTCCAAAACAACGCCAATCCTTGTCTAAAAGGTTGTGTTATTGTGCATGTCACTTGAAAACTCGCTTAGTCCGTAGACCAGTGGATACCATCCCATCGCATCTCCTCATACTCATCCTCTTTCACAATAGCCCTGCCAAGATTCTGGAATTCGCTACCTGCTAGCATCAGGGACTGTCGAAATAAAATTGAATTCAAACGCATACTTACTAGCCACTTGGTCAGTAATTGATTTCTTGTAAATAGTTTCCTTAATCTATCACAAAATATTTCAATTCCAGTAATTTCATCACTATACAATTTTGTTATTCTAGGTTTAATTTGTAATTCAGTAAATATAAAATATTCTTTGTTTTTCTATGATAAATTATCTAGCTTTAATTAGTCAGGTAATCATTTCGTACTTTGATTTTTATTGTAATTGTAATTGTAAATTTAATACTAATTGTAATTTTATTTGTAATTGTAATTATAAATTTAATACTAATTGTAATTTTATTCTTCATATTATAGCTGGAATCTCCTGGTAGAGGGGCAGAGAAGGCCTGACGGCCTTATCTCTACCAAGTTAAATAAATAAATACTAAATACTAATACTACAAAACCTAGCTCAGTACTTTAATAAAAATGAACTTAACGCGTTTTGGCATCACACTCTTTATTAAATGGAAAAGAAAAAGGGGCAGAAACAAAATAAAAGCGTAAAAGAAAGAGAATAAAATATAAATTCGATGAGAGGGAAAACGGAAATTATAATAGACGAAGTGTAGAAATAAAAAAAGAGAGGAAGAAATAAACGGAAAATGAAGACACGAGAAAATAACCATTTAAAAGCAAGGAGAGTAAAAGCAAAGGGAAATAAGATATGAATAGGAGTAAAAGGGAGGGAATGATGGAGAACATCTCCGCAGTGGCACGAGTCTCACTACATTGCAACACGCGCGGTTTATGGGAGAGCGTGCTTTCTTCGGACTCCGCGGGCATTGCACAGCGGCGTCACGCGCCCCTGCCTTCAAAAGACACAAGTAAACGTATCTTTTGTAATTGGAGTGTGTCGCGTGGAATGCTGGATTCCTTCCTGGTGACACGATCACAGTCGAGGGTCAGACCTCGGTCTCATAAAAATCAGTGCAATTATATCCCACATGCTTTCTCATCGTACAGACACTTTGCTCTGACTTCCTTCTTCTCGGTTCTGTATCATATGGAAAATTGAAACGAGATATGAATGGACGACCATATAAATAACAATAATCCGTGGCGCTACAGCCCGTGAAGGGCCTAGACCGACCAGCCGGCTGCTGGCCTCACGCCCACATGTCGAAGCAGAGGTGGACGATCATCCAACCAGAATGGAGGTATCGTGTGGTTAGCGCGATGATCCCCCCAGCCGTTATAGCTGGCATTCGCAACCAGATTTCGCTACCTATCGTAGCTCCCCAAGTGCATCACGATGCTGGGTGGGCACCGGTCCCATACACTGGCCGGAATTTCATGAAAAAATTTCTTCCCCCATGAGGACTCGAACCAGCGCGCATTCCGTAACGCGAGTCCTAGGCAAGATGCGTTAGACCGCGACGCCATGGCGCGGGACGGACGACCATATGAAGAGTGAATTATTTTAACTTGAACAATTTCAAGGGAAAAATTGTTCCGGGTCCGGGTATCAATCCCGAGATCTTAGGCTGAACGCACCAACGCTTTTATTTTATTTCAATCCTGTAAAATTCTCACTCTTCCATCGCTGTATGTATTGCAGTGTTTGTTATATACCAAAATGAATATACATCCCTTTGAACTTGCATTTTCACGAACACCATACGAGAAGTTGGAAAGATATAAGACTTGATTTTTGCAGATACAAGACTACACAAAACAGTTTTTATTATGTCTCTCTGAAGTTTTATAATAGCTTACCTAATTCAACTAAAATTTTAAATTATGACTCATTCAAAACGACAATTAAAAGAAAATTGTATGAACACAGTTTCTATAACATTAACGAATATTTTAACTTGGCTAATAATTTTGTATGATTTTATTTATATTGACGTTGCTATGCATAAGGTACTTATGTGAAAGCAATAAAGTAGCTATCTATCTATCTATCTATCTATCTATCTATCTATCTATCTATCTATCTATCTATCTATCTATCTATCTATCTATCTATCTATCTATCTATCTATCTATCTATCTATCTATCTATCTATCTATCTATCTATCTATCTATCTACCTACCTACCTACCTACCTACCTACCTACCTACCTACCTACCTACCTACCTACCTACCTACCTACCTACCTACCTACCTACCTACCTACCTACCTACCTACCTACCTACCTATCTATCTATCTATCTATCTATCTATCTATCTATCTATCTATCTATCTATCTATCTATCTATCTATCTATCTATCTATCTATCTATCTATCAATTTTGCTAGGTACCCAGGAACTACTTCACCCGACACCGTCTCAACTTTTCCCTTTATGTCTACATAACTCGAGTGGGCCTACATGTCGTCGCGGCGCTGGTAGATGCAACATATCTGTACAATTACATCCGAGGCCGTCGTTCTAGTTAGCTCTACCGAAGCGGAGTAAAGAATCGTCATCCTGCGTACTATAGGGTAAAGTTGCCTAATTCCGTGGTACGTTTCTTTCACTGAATGTCACAGGATTGGGTATCTTAATAGGAAACTCACCAATGTTTCAAAAGTAAGCGAAAGATGCACTCTTTCGAGAAAGATGTCTGGCGCTATGGTCGAACTCAAAGATTGACTAACATTCAATTTAAAAAAAAAAGTATCACGGGATTAGGAGTATCACGGAATTAGGCAATTTTATCCTACAGGGTGAACCGTAAGAAATGTCATTAATTCAGGTTACTATTCTTTGAGATATTTCAAACAAACATGTTTAATACTCGTACAATTTTGCTCCTTTTTACTTTCTTTGCAAGATAAAAATGATTTTATATGAAGCACTGCATAGCGTGTTTTGGTAAAAGGATGGATTTAATTTCCAATATGCTCAGTCAGTTTAAGAGAGCAGTGTATTGTGATAATAAGTAACGGTTAGGAACGACCCTTTGCATGTCGGCCATACTGAGGCCTATTGTGCACCCCGAATGTTATGGGATGAATGAGAATGAGGGTTTACCAGCCCACTGGCCTCATGTAACCCCTCACCCGCTCACTCAATGGGGAGCTCCTAACCTCCCCAGCTCTATGTTCATACCGCGAAGGTGAGTTAGCGAGTCTAACTCCGAACCTAGCGGGCCCAGGTTCGATTCCCGGTTGGGACGAGTTGCCTGGGTGAGGTTTTTTCGGGGCTTTTCCCTCACTCCAATGGATGAATATCAGGTAACTTTATCAGGCGATTGGAACCCCAATCATCTTCGCCACTTCCTTTCCTCCCCTATCATTCTTTCATTCATCACCCCATTACTTCTTCTGATTTTCAGATCGCTCTACAGGCGGCCCTCCGAAACTGCTGGCTCTGTAGACCGGCCTCCGTGGATTGTATTCATGTGATGATGGATAGCTTCTGCAACGGAACCCGGGGCAGACCTTCTCGGAGGAGGACTTCCGCCTCGGACCGTTAAGGGAGCCTTGGGGGGGTTGCCGAAGCAGGAGTGGTACATGGACTCTGTGGCTGTAGGGACCGGTCGTTAAGGGGGTCAAGTGGTTAGGTCGGTGCGCGTAGAGGATCGGCAGGCACGCAACTCGTCTCATATTGGGGGGTATACAATAGACCTCAGGTCGTAGTGCGAGGGATGTTCCTTCCCTCCCTCCTAATAAGAAAAAAAATTCTATTTCAGTAATGTTAGCTTCACCAAAACGTTTGAACGGAGCCGCCATTTTCAGTTTACAGTCTATGCGGTAAACGAATAACGATCGCAGTGCATGTTTTATAGTACGTACCGTACATAATTTGGAGTTTAAAATGTTCGTAAACAAAGAAACAAATGGTAGGGAGGTGATAAAAACATAAGAAAGTATATAAAGATTAGAAGAAGTAAAGTACTCTAATACAATAAATTAAATATTAATTGATTCACCAAAATTCTGTTTCACTAATGTTACCTTTACCAAAACGTTTGAACAGAGCCGCTATTTTCAATTGACTATCTATGCGGGAAAAGAATGACGATCGCAAAACATGTTTAATAGTGCCGTAAAGAACTTGCAGTTTCAAATATTGGCAAACAAATAAACAAATGCTAGGGAAGTGATAAAAACAAAAAAATGCTAAGACAGTGATAAAAATAAACAAATACTAGGGAAGTGATAAAATTACAGCGATACACAGCCATGAGTGGTTAAAACACGTCCTTTCGTACCATTTCATTGGTCAACAGTAGTATGATGTAGTAAAAGTGTAATAGTCAATGAAAAATCCCACATCTGACCGGAACTCGAACCCGCACTACCTGTATGACAGACTGAATACCTGACCACTCAACCACTGTAGGATCACACTACTGTTCTCCAACCACGAGAAAGTCTCTGCCGGATGAGACGAAGGGGGATAATGCTGTGAATGAATGTTGGTGTCATAAGATGTCATAAGGTCACACACGTGGGCACTCTTATCTCTATTGGCTAGCTCTCACAGCACAAACCATAACATTGATACAGACATATTGATACTACCCTAGTTACAAAATTAGATCACAGTTAATCTCCTGGGGTGCTATTCATAGACATTTCGCAGCACGCACTACGAGCGTACTAAGCTAGCCCCGGCTATCCACTGGTTACTAGTACAGAATTCAAATCATATTCTATCGCTAACACTGGTTTATGAATACGAAAAACGCTGATAATCCACCGAAAACCCGCGCTAAAAATGTCTATGAATACGGCCCCTGGTCTTTTAATCTCTTCATACAGGAAATAACATATGCAGGAGAGCGCATGGTTTTTAAACTGGCTTATAACGGTAATATTATTTATCTACTTCGTTCCAATAGATGAGGCAATAGTAAGCACATTCCTTTCACGGTTGATCTGGTTGGAAAACAGTAAGGCTGAAATTATTATACCTAATTGTGACGGAAAATAGACGTGCGGCTATGTTTAGAATAAGTTTAACAAAACTGCAATTGATAGATTATAATTTCTGTACTGTAGGACTGACTGTTGCTGTGTATTGCCGGCAATAATCCTGATAGCCTGATAACGTATCAACTGATAACCTGTGGTCGCTGATAACGCTGTATCATTGTGAGTCAAGATAGTGCACATGTAGGACAGTGGACACGGTCGTGCTTCGTGGACGAAGGTACGTTCATGTAACAATGTACTGTAGGTACCTACAGGGGACACTGTTGTACCTTTAATCACTTTTCATATTGACTTTTTTTATTTTGGGACATTAAAATTTTAAATAAAAAATATGTCTGAAATAATTATTGAAGATTACTTTAGAACGTCCTACAGGTACTTTCCTGTTTTACAGATCTATTAAGGATGAAAAAAATAAAATGAAGTGATATGTAAAGTGTTCCATGGTACAACAGGTTCGTGTACCTTGGAACATTGAAACACAGGGAATATAGGTGGTAATATAACTGTAAAATCTCACGATCATTAAAAAATGTATTTGCCATCATTTGCAGGCTTCTCTGATTGAGATTTAATTTCCTGGAGGAGCCATAACTGCTTCAACAACTTTTTAAAAAGCATCCTGATCAATTAGAGTCCTCCTAACTCCAGACTTACTTCATGGCATGATTTTAAAATTAAAAAAATATTGAAAGTTAGAATGTATAAAACAGTGTTATATTACCGGTTGTTCTGTATGGTTGTGTAACTTTGACTCTCATTTTGAGAGAGGAACAGAGGTTAAGAGTGTTCGAGAATAAAGTGCTTAGAAAAATATTTGGGGCTAAGAGGGATGAAGTTACAGGAGAATGGAAGAAGTTACATAACGCAGAACTGCACGCATTGTATTCCTCATCTAACTTACTTACTTACGTACAAACGCAGAACTGCACGCATTGTATTCCTCATCTAACTTACTTACTTACTTACAAACGACTTTTAAGGAACCCGAAGGTTCATTCCCGCCCTCACGTCGGTCCCTATCCTGTGCAAGATTAATCCACTCACTATCATCATATCCCACCTCCCTCAAATACATTTTAATATCCTCCCATCTACGTCTCGGCCTCCCCAAAGGTCTATTTCCCTATGGTCCCCCAACTAACACTCTATATTCCTCAGCTAACATAACTAGGAATATTAAATCCAGACATTTGAGATGGGCAGGGCATGTAGCACGTATGGGTCTATCCATAAATGCGTGTAGAGTGTTAGTTGGGAAACCGGAGGGAAAAAGCCCTTTGGGGAGGCTGAGAAGTAGATGGAAGGATATTATTAAAAGGATTTGAGGGAGGTGGGATATGATGGGACTGGATTAATCTTGCTCAGGATAGGGACCGATGGAGAGCTTATTTGAGGAAGGCAATGAACCTCCGAGTTCTCTAAAAGTCATTTGAAAGTATGACTTATTTCTAAATATGATAAAATATGCATTTAAATTACCAATAAGAACCGTGTCATCGTGTTCATAAAAGCTAGAAATGTGTTCAATTTAAGTTTCTAAAAAGAGGTCAGTACAAAAATCTGACGTCATACAAATTCGAGCTCTAGTGATAATAATAGTAATGCTAATCACAATCATCCTGTGTGGCGCCAGTAATATTTCTCAACTACATAGTCATCAATCACGGGTTTGATTCCCTGAAATGAAATGGACGTTTATTTCCAATTAATGTCTGTTCTGCGTCATATGCTTACCGCACGTTATCTACTTATCAGACGCTATATCTGTCATATTCATCACTTGACCAGTTTAATGTATAGCCACGGTAGATATTGCTTGGAAATTCCCGACAAGAAACGAGGAATTTGGATAAAAAATTAAATTCTTGTTCTCCACCACAAACTCCATCGTGACAAATACAATAATAATAATAATAGTAATAATAATAATAATAATAATAATAATAATAATAATAATAATAATAATAAAAATATCATCAAACCGTAATGAGTTTGCAATTAAAGACGACACATTATAAGAAAGGGATCGTCCAGTCTAGGCTCATTTCAGTGATTGTGCTATTATCTCAAATAATTTGTATTCTTCATTCAGGTATTCTGTCTTCATTATTAGGTTGGAAAAAAAATGGCTTATTTAACGATGCTCCCAACTGTAGAGGTTATATCAGCGTCTCCGGTGTGCCGGAATTTTGTCCCGCAGGAATCCTTTTACATGCCAATAAATCTACTGACATGAGCCTGTCGCATTTAAACACATTTAAATGCCATCGACCTAGGCCGAGATCGAACCCGGAGCCTCTAGCATAGAAGGCCAGCGCTATACCAATTACGCTACCGAGGCCGACGTTCGAGAATATTTTCTGCAATTTTGAGATATATATTTAAATGTTAATTTTATTACTTCAGTCTTCAAATCGATGGCTGAGAAGCTCGTCAGCTCTCGGCAATAAAATCTCGCTACACAGGATGAGTAAAAAATATGGAACAATGCTTGTAACTTTCTTATTTCTAATTTTACAAAGAAAGTATTTATACAAATTTGTAGGGTATCAAAGGAGAAATATTTTGAACACAGTTTCAAATACTATGCTTTTCATTTATAAAGAGTGTGCCAATGAGACTTTTTTAATGGCAGCATTTACAAAGCCTCGTCAAATTAATGTACAGAAGCATTAAAATTTCCCTTTGTTCAGTGCACATACATTGTCATCAAAAGATGTAATTTTTACAAAACAGTTTATAAATGGCAAGACAAAATATGATTTTGTACGTACTGAGACCTGAAGAATCCAAAAATGGGGTACATGGTACCATTTAAAAACAGTCTCATTGGCACACTCTTTATAAATGAAAAGCATCGTATTTGACACTGTGTTCAAAATATTCCATCTTTGATACCCTACAACTTTTGTATAAATAGTCCCTTCATAAAATTAGAAATAAGAATGTTACAAGCATTGTTCTATACTTTTTCCTCACCCTGTATAAATCCCAAAAGAGTAGCTGCCCTTCATTAAGGGTTCCCAAAAGGCATAGCATACTAAACTAATAAAAATAATAATAAACATTTGTATTATCAGTATCATTATTATTATTATTATTATTATTATTATCATTTTCAAAAGGAAGCTACCCTTGGGAAGTTACATTTATTTAATAAGTATTAATAATAAGATACAATATAAAGTACTTTAGGTGTACAGATGATTACGTAAAATCTGAACAGAATATTTATTACGTCTAGAGCAATAATTTTCAAAAATTTTAAAGGTATTCCAAAAGACTTAAAACTTTCAACTGAGAATTTTGGAATTGTTCCCCTTGCTCCGAACAATGGTTCAAAGGCTTCAATCTGTCCTAGTATACGACAGTAATCCCTAAAGTACTGAATCGTAGGCTCATAGATGGTCTTCTGAAATTCACTCGCTGTACAATGAGAAAGTAAAAGTAGAGCAATTCAGATGGGACAGGAGCCTTGCCTTCCTCAAGCACTCGTCCATTCGGTAAGGAGAGCTGTCCCACAGTGTGCGAGCTTACCGAGTAGATTTCAAGTTATGATACGGGCCTAGAACCTGCTTACAACGTGGATAATTAATTTCATGTACACTACCAGATTTCCCGACTGATACTCGCTTACCACCCGATCCACCCCAATTGTTTACGCATGGGATATTTGTACCGCAATAATATCACCAGGATTTTATCTTGCAATATAATACCTACGCACTTGAGTTGATTGTCAGCTTTTTAGAAACTCAGTTAAAGCGTACCTTAGTTGCCAAGCAAACATTGACTTTGGAACGTACAGGGGCCCATTCCACAGTGTTAACATCTTACAAATTAACAATTTACAAATCACACGTAAAACATCACAAAGATTTGTAATTGTTATTAACATTGTTTACATTTTACGATTTTTAGGAAATTAATTTGAATTCCAAAGGTATAATATTTTTCAAGAGAACTTAATCTTTGTGAACGCAGTAATTATATTTTTTGTAGAAATGTCTTCAGAAGGTTGCATTAAAGAAATAGAGGATCTAGAGAGAAAAGGAAGATATAATTTAATGTACCGCGAGGTAAAATGTTTGGATTTAACAAATAAGAATAGAAAATCCGTGTGGCTGATAGAAGAAGAAGCTACAGTAGAATAGCGGCAACAATGTAGATATTAGCAGATAGAATTCGTATATAAAACTTCCATTTCCACGCTTCATGTTGTGAATTAAAAATTTACACGAACATTAAAATTCACCTTAAGTGGTGTTTTCATTTCTGCCTCTCACAGTGAATATATCGAATGTTCAATTCATGAAAAGTTTTTTTTTCTCGTACTCTATGTTTTAAAGATTATAAAATGTAATAGAGAGACAATTGCTTAGGCTGAACTGTAATGGAAATTCAAGTGTAATGTATTATCCACAATCATTAGAATAATAGCAACAACATTATATATATATATATATATATATATATATATATATATATATATATATATATATATATATATATAACAAATTAAAGACCGAGAAAATTCTTCAACGAATACATGAGTAAGATGTACTTGCACCTAAGCATGAATATGATATCCATTCTTGTACAGCAGTGGCAAAAAAAAAACCGGACCGACCCTTGTACCTGATTTCAGAGCCTTGTTCACTCCAGAGCACGATAGACTGGTAACTAAGGCTTTCGTGGTTCGAATCCTGCCTGGAAAAGAAACTTTTTCTTTTGTTCCTTATTCAAATTTATTCCCAATACTATTCGATTGCAGCGATATTTTACTACTTAATTAACTTATTATTCCCAGAACATGAATTTTACCAATCGGAAAGTATTGGGAATAAATTTGAATAAGGAACAAAAAAAAAAGTTTCCTTCCCAGGCAGGATTCGAACCACGTAAGTCTTAGTTACCCATCTATCGTGCTCTGGAGTGAACAAGGCTCTGAAATCAGCTACAAGGGTCGGTCCAGTTTTTTTTTTGCCACTACTATACATGCACAGAATATCTTGAGAGATGATTCAATACATTAATGCATAATCCTCCTATATAAACGGTCAAAGGACAAAATTTATTAATATAAAAAGTATACGTAATTTTAAAAAGTTCAGAAGTGAAAATTTTATATTATTCTAACATCAAGACTGGCAAAATTTTAAGAAACGATATGTAATAGACCTACATGTAATACTAAAAATCCTGAATTCGACCTTTTATTGCCAAAAACTACTGTCACCTCGCTCCGTACCTAAAATTCCCGTTTTTGCCGGATTTTTCCTGCCGTCTAACAACATTGGACTCATTCTATCTCCTACTGAAGGACAGGCAAAGTGTAGTTGGTTTCGTTGGTGAGTGCAATACTCGAGGAAGAGGAAGAAGAAGGGTGCTGACATCTGGTGAGCAAGCAGCAGCACGCGAGCTGAGCTTTTAAAAATGGAACAGCACCTGTCGCAAAGCACAACCGCTAGAGCTAACAAGCCGAAGTGTTTGCTTTAAATTTACTCCTACTTAAATTTCTTTTTCATCCAGTCTCCCTTCGCCTTATCATTTTCTCTTCTTAGTTCGTTGTTTAGTTTCTTGTAGTTTCTTCGACCTTCTCCTGTGTTGATGTTTTTTTTTTTCCTTTTCTCCTCTCCTCCATCTTCTCCAACATTTTCCCTATGACCCAAGGTTTCTTATTATTCACACCTTTTTTGCATCCTATTGTTTCTTCTGCTGTCATCTGTATACAGCTTATAGATGAGTCCAGTACTCATTATTATTATTCTCAGATGTGGATTGTAATGTAGCGACTTTCTCTTGAAAATTCACTTCCAAATTACCCCTTTCCTCTTCGTTCTTCAGTTTTTCCAAGTTCAATTTCTTCGTCACTTGTCTTCCTCATATCTTCTTCAGACGAATATCTACTTCGCCTATCAGCAGGACATGATACGAATTAAGATACGTTCCTGGCAAAGTCTTTGCATTTTTTTAGCAACTGCGGAATTTTTTCTGTACCAGTTACAGTCAATATGATATCTGCACTCGTCTCTTGGGCATGTAGGCTACACATGTATCTTCTGAAATATGTTAATTTAATCCTGAAAGTAGAAACTGTACTTAAAGCTCTTGTACATGTGCATATTTATGCATAATAAGCCACCGGCGTGGCTCAGTCGGTTAAGGCGCTTGCCTGCTGGTTTGAAGTTGTGCTCGGGCGCGGGTTCGATTCCCGCTTGGGCTGATTACCTGATTGGGTTTTTTCCGAGGATTTCCCCAACCGTAAGGTGAATTTCAGGTAATCTATGGCGAATCCTCGGCCTCATCTCGCAAAATACCATCTCGCTATCACCAATTTCATCGACGTTAAATAACCTCGTAGTTGATATAGCGTTGTTAAATAACCAACTTAAAAAAATATGTATAATATTACATGTATGTTCGTATTTTAGAGTATTAATATACATATGTTATACACTTATAAATTTCTTTAAATGTACAATAATAATTTTTCCGAAAGTACTGTAGTTCCGAAAGCAAAATATAATGGCTCTTAAGATCTGGCAACACTGCCCATAGCTTTAAGATCTCTTCTCAGTGTTTCTCCACTGCCTTTGAACACTATCTCGTTCTGACACCATTTATGTAACTTTTGTGCAGTTGGTAGATACTTATTTACGACCACAATAGACTAATGTCAGGGAATCTGGCGTCTAATAATTCATTTATCCAGGACTACGGTATTTTTATTTGCAGAAGCTGGTGACATTGCTTCGGAGTTATAGTAACTAGATTCTTGTTTTTCAGCTAGCTTGCCTTATTTCTGCATCTTACAACAGTCGTTTTACAGATTTGTCTCGCTTCTCTACGCATTACCTTTCCTGACTTGGACAAATTGAACTGCTCGAGTATTAATTGAAACTGAGGATACTTGTGACTATAGCATGACGTCATACATTGTAGTTCTGGCGTCCGCCGATACGTTTTCCGCCGTGTCGACTGGTACTTGATCGTCAACATAAAAATTGTTTCAATGTTTTTGTTCCTATTCAGCAGAATTCCATTATAAGGCATACAATTTGTTTCCATTGTTTTTTTTTAACCTGTGTATATACGTATGTAGAAGTTGTATAGAACTAGGAATAAACCACGTTCTTATCGTTCTATTGATGCATTTTTTTTAATTATATACATTATTATATGCATTGGGTGAACCGTAAGTAATGTCATTAATTTCAGGGGGTTATTCTACGAGATATTTGAAACGAAAAAGTTTAATACAATTTTGCTCGTTTTTGCTTCATTTTCCAGATAAAAAATGTTTTACATTAATCGTTTTATAGCGTGTTTTGGAAAAGCCGGTGATTTAATTCCCAATGTGCTCAGTCATTTTAAGAGAGCAGCGTATTAATGATAATAACTTATTGAAACAATTTCAGTTTTCTCCTTTAAATGTGCAGAAATATGATTCGAACAAATGCAACATTTCATTCTGAAAAGGAATTTTAAAATGTTACATTTGTTCAGATCAAATTTTTGCGCATTTAAAGGACAAAATCTAATATATTTTTTTTTCAGTCATTCATTACCCGTTCCCAAAACATGCTATGAAATATTTCATATAAAATAATTTTTATCTCGAAAAGGAAGCAAAAACGAGAAAAATTGTATTAAACTTATTTGTTTGAAATATCTCAAAGAATAACTCCCAGGAATTAATGACATTACTTACAGTTCACTCTGTGTGTATGTATGTGTGTGTGTGTGTGTGTGTGTGTGTGTGTGTCTGTGTGGGTGTGTGTGTGTGTATAGGCACATTTCTCACTTCTACCAACCTGCAAGTCTTGCAGTTCGAAGAAAGAAATGTCTCTAAATGTATGCAAAACACTGTAAGAAATATAATTTATTATAATGATGATAATGAATAAGTTTATTACATATGAAGTCTCATTAGTGTAACAAGTAGCTAATCGGCGATGTATTCAATGGAAGAGGAAAGGAACTGGGCACACTACCCCATAATCTCCTAGCCTAGTTGCCTCATAAGTGGTGTCCCTTATTGGTTTCACTTGTCTTAGACATGTCTTCGGACAGTTGACTAAACAAACAATACAATATAATGTAATATAATATAATATAATACATCCTCTGGTTGAGGTTCTGGCTGATATATACATCTATTATCATGCAGTAGGCCTACATCTCTCTTGACGCTATGTGTCAGAGGAAGAACAATTGTTTGTATACGTCTGAAATCTGATTAGTGTAATATGTAGCTAGTCGGCGATAAATGCAATGAAAGGGGGAAGAAATTGGCCACCTTAACCCATTATCTGCTAGCCTAGTTGCCTCATAAGTGGTACCTTCTTGGTATCACTTGTGAGTTTGACCTATCCTCGGACAGTTGACTAAACAACAACAACAGCAATACAATACAATATAATATAATATAATATAATATAATATATAGTGTCATAGTGTACCTATATATTTATAACAGGCTATAATAATTATTATATTACGTATTTTAATATAGTCTAATACATGGTATGGTAAGATATGGTATAATGCGATCACTTTTCATTCTTCGAAAATCAGCATCCCACTCGATGAAAAAAATGCTTACTGTAGGTCTACGTTGTAAAAGACGCTGTTTATCAGAATGGTAATAATGATTGATGGAGAACTGGAGAAACGACTGCATGGGAAACGGAAATTCCACTTGGAGTCTTTATGACCTTTTGCGTGGAAAGGAAATGTTCTAGTCGTTTGTCTGAAGGTGCGGGTTTTATCTTACAAAATGAATTGTTACTGGGCACATACAGAAACCTCCCCTCAAACTGCGAACATTGCTGTATCTCCACAGCATATAGGCAAACAACTTAGAAAAAAATCAGTTACTCTAACTAACTGTAAGATTGGATATTTTAAATTTGAATTAAATAGTTTCGAAAAACTGAGTACCCCTCAAACCTCGAGTAGATAGGCCTATTGTTTAGGCAGCTGGCGAAGCGCATTGAGCACACAAGGTCATGACACGTGACAGTGTAGTCATTCACGGAGTATGGAACTCAACTACTCTCTACAAGTAAACGCCATTCTTTTCTTAATGCAATAGTTTAAGCAAGTTTCCGCATTCTCACAGCATGATCAGCTAATACATATATACATATATATATATATATATATATATATATATATATATATATATATATATATGTTATCGAGAACTGGGTGCGCTGTTTGAAGGGTGGTTACATTTCTTTTGACTCCTTAGACTCACACGAGACGGTGGGAATCTCATGGCATGAATCCCCAAGTTAAACTGTACAGAAATTATTAAATAACTCATCTCTTACTTTATAAGAACACACGAATGCAGCAGTGATAATACTCTGGAATCTCCTTTATCGGACTGGGTCATATCTAATAATTATTGTTGCTAGGTGACGTTATCAGCCAATACTGAGCGATACATGCCACAAAAATTAAATTACGAGTAGAAAAGGAAGTTTCCATGTTTGTCAGGCAATTGCTCTGGTAAAGTCTATTTTTTTTAATTTATGATGATTTTGAGTTGAGAGAAAGAGGAACTACACTTTCTAGGCCTATATTATTACTATTTTTTTATTGTCACATAGACAAAACTTGCAATGGAAGCTTACGTCTTTGAAACGCAGATTAACGCAACACTGTACCAAACTCTAGGGCTTGAAGAGTGGATTCCAACACGTACGAGTATATTATAGGCCTGGATGACCAGTTACTAAAAATGTATTTTTAAAACGGTCCTTTGGTCAAATTTCTTGATTAAATATCGGTTCAATTTTTACGGCAATAGCTGGCCTAAACTAGTTCGTAATATCACGTATATGTGATGTTCTAAACTCGAATCTCCGTACTTTGACATTTTATTTTGTTCTTTTTACTTAATTTTCAATCCTTCAGTAATTGTTCTTCCTCTGACACACAATATCGTCAAGTGAGATGTACTGCCTGATAATAGATGTAGGCCTATATATAAGCCAGAACCTCAATCAGAGGTGGTATATTATATTATATTATATTATATTATATTATATTATATTATATTATATTATATTATATATTATATTGTATCGTGTATTACATTTAGATTCAGAACTGTTGCGTCGTGCCACAATGTCTAGAGTTTCGTTCGGCATTCGTTCTCATCATTTAACAGCCAATATCACGCTCGTGATCAAAACGAGTAACAAATGATGAAAAATTACAAATAGTGAGATATGGCGTTGTTAATGAAGTTTGATGCCCGTTTAATTGAAAACCTTGAAAGTTTAAATGTCAGATATAAAACCAGTCATTAATAATGTGACCTCTACACTGTCTGGTAACTATTTCACGCACCCCAGTGCATTTCGATAATTTAAACAATTTTATAATTATCTGAAGGTCTCGCGCATTCACTTTTTAACTTACAGCATTAATGTTAACTGAATAACGAATATCCTGAACTTCAGACACATTTACGTCACAAAATGAAGTTTTTTTATTGTTATTAGGAATAAAAAAATTAAATAAGTAACGTTCAAAATGATGAGTTACTCAACAACACGACAGTAATAACAATCCTGAGTCCTTCAATTGTTCCTTCGTACTACGTATAATTTGTATTATAATAATTCCTAACTTATAATTGACAGCACGCGACGAATCAACTTTTCAATTTTCTACGAGCAGTCATGTTCAATGTTATATAGTCGCTGTTATTGATGCAGCCTCACTAAACGACGAAGATCGTGAACATGACATTCTCGAATTTTGTTGCTCATAGCGAATTTTGTTTTGAGTCCAAATTAGGACTTATGGCGAGAACTGGTTGAAAAATGTCACGGGTTCGAATCCAGCATGACAATGAACTGTAACACGTTGTAGCTGTGAACTAGTGCTCGCGTAAGTAAAGTGAAATATGTAGTCTATGGTGACTTTTCTTCCTTTTTCCAACAAATAATTATATCATGCTCCATGACAAGCTGTCTGTAGGGCTTCCATATCTTCTATCATTAGACACCAGGTCTTCTCCATGACGTCTGATTTGTAACTGCTAGTCTTAGTCGATTTGTCTGCCTCCTCCTCATTCGCATTTGCTACGTTCATCTCCGTATTATAGATGGACATACAGTAGGGCTCCTGTTTGTAGGTTACATGAAGTGTAACGTGAGATATGACGTGATATGTTCAAGCTTAAAAATTACGTGTATATGATAGTAGTAGTAGGGTTTAAGAAGGGCGCGTCAGCTACTATGGCTATTTGCGCCCTTATCTAAAATTCTTAATGTAACAAATACATAAATAATATAATAATCAGAGTGCTAAAAGAACTAAAAAGCGTTGTCACCATAAAACGAGGCACACAAATGCAGTATACATAAGGTGATTTCTACAGAATCATAAAAGTGAGCAATTCTACCACACTAGGTGGTATTCAAGACGAACAAATAAAACAATAAAACTAAGGCCACCAGAGATAACTTGTCAATCATATTTTAAAACCATAAAATTTTATAAAATATTCGGATGTATAAAGTCCGAATGTATATGATATGATATGATATGATATGATATGATATGATATGATATGATATGATATGATATGATATATTATACGATATGATATATTATACGATATGATATATGATACGATATGATATATGATACGATATGACATATGATACAATATGACATATGTGACATGTGATGTGATGTGATATATGACATGATATGATATGATATGATATGATATGATATGATATGATATGATATGATATGATATGATATGATATGACAGGATAGGATAGGATAGGATACGATACGATACGGTATGATAATTATATAATTCTTCATCTGAATGCAAGAACTAGGTAACTCAATTTTTCTTATTTTGAGATATTTCCTATTTACTTATTTACTGCACTAAAGGAATATGTCTCGTTTTCTTTTACCTATTTGTTACATTGGAAAATAGATGTGGCTAATATCGTTCGATCAGTTACCTAATTTTTGCATTACATTCTGCGCGATTTTTGCTATGCTATAATAGAGATAACTAAAAAATGCAAATTTCGACAGTTACCTAGTCCTTCCATTCAGGTGTTAAGATATGATATGATATAATATGATATGATATGATATGATATGATATGATATGATATGATATGATATGATATGATATGATATGATATATGATATGATATATGATAAGATATATGATATGATATATGATATGATACGATATGATATCATATGATATATTTTATTTTATTTATTTATTTTGCTAATAATTGTAACATAAAATATAATATACACAGAAAAAACTTAGCTCGCCCCTGAAAGAGTAGAACTCGTGCTCAGGGGCGGATTATGATATGATATGATATGATATGATATGATATGATATGATATGATATGATATGATATGATATGATATGATATGATATGATATATGATATGATATATAGCCGTACGGGAACAAAACAGTCTGCTTTTCAGTGCAGAATAGAATTATTGCTAACATAATATTCAAGTACATTAGGTAGTAGGTATATCCGAAATATGAAGTGGGCTGTACTATGGTGTGTGTTGCAGGTCATCATGGAAGGCGATGAGGACTTCGGTTTTGTGGAGCGAGACGACTCCCTGCTGCACAAAGCTTTAACGCGCGTGGAGCCGTCCCCCCAGTCAGGTGAGTCTGACCCTAACAACAACGGAAGCAGCGACACACAACAGGTGGCACCGGAACAGACAGGAAACGACACGGACGTCACTTCCGGCGATGATGCTCTGGAGTCCATCTGCGAGGACGATGCGGCGGTTCCCAGTGACGGCGTGAGCTCTAGGAAGCTCGCAGGCACCCTGCAGGACTCTCCAGCGATCGAGCAGCTGGGGCATGTGTACGACGCCTCCAAGAGGAAGACTTCCGTCGCCAGCGTGACTTCCGTCGCCAGCGCCACCTCCACCGGATCCAACCGCTCCGCCAAGCCTCCTGGAATCCTGCGCAACATGTCGTCGGGGGTGTCACCCGTGAAACCTGCTGCTGCGGAGGTGAGAGAAGACGACCTACCACAGAGCTTCCAGGTCAAGTACCTGGGCGAGCGAGATGCCAGGGGGTTGTGGGGCATCAAACACACGCGCCGACCGGTCGACTCGATGGTGGCGGCCGCTAAGAGTCTCAAGGCGGGCACCGTCCTGCCCCTCGTCAAGTTGGTAGTATCGAGGGAGGGGGTCAGCGTGGTGCCGGCTCATAAGAAGGCAGAAGAAACTCTCAAGTTCCACCCCATCGACACCATCTCGTACGGCGTGCAGGATCTGGTGTATACGCGCGTGTTCTCCATGATTGTGGTTCGCGAGGGTGCGGACCTCAAGGGGCAACACCCGTTCGAGTGCCACGCGTTCGTCTGCGACAGTCGTGGCGCCGCCCGCAAGCTGACGTACGCTCTGGCGTCGGCATTCAACGAGTACAGCAAGCTGGTGAAGGCGCGCGGAGGTGCCGACAAGGAGGCCGTCAAGAAGAGATTCGCCATCGACCTCAGGAGCCCCGAGGAGATCGAGGCCGATCTCAACTCACCGCAGCCGGAGGATTCCGAGGCCTGAGGCAGTCTGTAACTCCTTGGAGGTACGGAGCAACTGCTGATCTGGTCCAACCTGAGGATAGGGGGCGACTTCTGGATACTGTTGATGTCAACTTGGGAAGATCCGCTCTCCGCCAACAGCCTGATTCTCAGTAATGTTAAATCTGGGTTTGTATTGCAGGGCGTTTCAGTAGCTTGAAAAACGTTCATGACGGATTCAGTTCTAATGATTGTCAGAATTAGGATAAGTTAGAACAAGTGGTTCTCAAACTGGGGTCCGCGGTTCCAGGGGGCCCGTGAAGGGGTCACTCAGCTGAAGTGTTGGGCTATTTGCAATGTTGCCAAATCTTTTTTTCTCTTGGTAAGATTTCTTTTTCTGAGTGATGCTGGAGGACAACTTAATTCAAGAACAGTTTATTGATTTGATAAATGATGGAGGTACAAAACATTTCCGTGAAATGTATTGTAGTGATTTTTAGAATTGAAATGACACAATCCCATCCCGATGTTGCAAAGAAGAGTGCTGATCCCATCTACAACCGACTATGAGTGTGAGACGGCATTTTCCACACTCCTTGTTATCAAAACAAAATCCCGAAACAGATTAGATGCGACAAATGATATGACAGCAAAACGTAGAAGAACTGGTTCATGCAAAACAGATACACCTATCCAATTGAATGTAATAATTTATCGTCAAAAAATGTTTTAATAACAGTAGCCTATATGTTAATTGTAGTTAATATGGATTTTTAATTACTACTTCCCATTTTATAAAAAGGATCCGCGGTCCATCTAAAAATTTATAAAGGGACCGCCACGAAATAATTCCTAAAAAGTTTGAGAACCACTGAGCTAGAATAAAGACGTGTGATATTTTAAAATCATTCGGCGTCCTGTGCAGCTTACAAGTAAGACGCCTGTCTAGTGATAAGTGAAGTTTCAACTGAAACAATTCTTATGCTAAAAGATGCAACATGACTCTCTCACTGATAACAGCGAGTTATCTCGTCAAGTATTGTGATTGTTTTATTGCATGATGGCAACAGTCAACTTGATTTCCCTTTTGTCTTTCAGACAAAATTCCCAATGCCCATAAATTTATTTATTGGGAATGTGATATAAAACAATAGACAACAGTTTTATCGGAAGTAATAGTCTTGTATAAACAAGTGCATAACAATAAACAAATGAATAACAATCATTTTCGCAAGGAAAATATTCGTAACTCAATAAATTCAATGTGTATTTTTATAAAGAACGTTAACCAAAATTTCAGTGAAAAATATAAATTTTTATAAAATGACGCAAACTGACTTTATGTGAATGTAAGTTAGTATATTGGAGTTTATAAAAATTCATATTTTTCATTAATTCTATTAATATAAGTGTCATTGAAATGTTTATGACCGGTTTTTCCAAGTAATGTTAGAAAATTTAACGACTGTTAAACTCTAAACAGTTTGTTAATTAATAAAATTGTATGTTTTCAACACCAGTTTGGTTTAACAGATTGTTAACAGTTTGTTAATTTTAAATGTAGGATTTCGGGCAGTTAACTCGTTTAACAGTTAGTTAAATATGGCCGATTTCTCCACAGCTGTTCGAACAGAAGTTGCGAAATTAATATTTTGTGTCTCTCTGTAGGGAATGTTTAGCATATGACTGATAATATAACATTTAAAAAATACTTTGAACTGTTTAAATACATCAGTGTTATTTTATTTCTTACGTATTTCATATTCATAATAGCAATGAGGAAATATGACCTTACTTTGTAATTATTATTCTGCACGTCACCTACAACTTTCATTTGTCAACTGTTTGTTTATGGAGCGTGGCCTACTATAACAGGTTGTCATTTTATGCAAATTTCATGACTCACTTTATAATATGGAATTTATAGATTAATTTTAGCCAATCAAAAATTGTCTTACATGTGTACAATCATTACCAACTGCTGTTGAGTAGTTAAAATAGTGCTAACAGACGTTATAGTTAAGTGTTGGTTATCTTAAACAAAATTATGTTGAAGAAATGGAAAATACATTAACAAAGCGTTAAAAATAAACAGACTGTTAATTTAACATTCGTTAAGCAAAATTAAACATTACTTGGACAAATTGGCCATTAGTCTTTAATATTTAAAATTTTCTGAAACAGTCGACAGTTCATTAAACTTCAAAATAATTTTAGCTTTTCGTGGGCAGCAATGTATATTAGTGTCCATTTCTGTACATAAATTATTTTTAAATGGTTGTGCAAATATGTAGAAAAATGTTCAGAAGACGTTTCGCCATTATATTTGAAGAAATGTGTGCTTGTTTCTTCTTTCGAGCAATGTATGTAAATAACATGACTTATTAGACGTATCATCATCTAGTGTTCAATAGACACATTCCAGTTTAGTAATCCCAATTACACATTAGCAGTCACCTGGTCTTCGTCCGTTATATTCCTACACTACAGATGTTCTCACAGACTTTCATGCGAAGCCATCTGCCTGCAGACAATGGAACGCATTCAAATTAGTTAGCCGCGAGGCAGAAAAAGTGAGCAGTTAAACGATGTCACGTAGCCAAATTTACAAACATTAGTATACTTTTAATTGTGTTAGCCTCATAAACTCTTTTCGGGGCAATTAATTAACTACATGGGTAAGAATTTCTAACGGTGCCTACTGCCATGGGCCGAAAATGAAGGAGTTGTCGAATGCCTACGGGAGAAACGAAAGAATTCCGAGAAAATTTAATCCAACATTGTGTTCGCCATCACAATTTTCACTCAAACAAGGATTACAATCCGTCTTTTCTGCATGACTAAGCACGACAGGAGCATAGCCCCATTATTTTGCATATTATCTCTATGTAAAACTACGTGTTCTCTTTGCATTATCCTCGTCTCCTTGTAGCTATTCGCCTTGTTCTCCTTATATTCCTCTTGTTCTCTTTGTTTTCCCTTGTTCTGCATATATTTCTCTTCTTCTTTATGCATTTCCCTCGTTCTCCTTGTTTTCATTGTCTTCTCGTTGTTTTCCATGTATTCACCTTGTTCTCCGTGTATTGCCCTTGTTTCCTTGTGTTACTTTTGTTCTCCGATTCCTTTTCTTTTCCTAGGATTCCTCTTATTCTACTTATCTTCCCCTTGTATTTCCTTCTTCTTGCATTCACCTTGTTCTCCTTATATTCACCTTGTCTTCCCCCTCTTGTAGGCCTTCCTACATTCCCCTTGTTATCCTTGTATTCTCTTGTTCTACTTCTATCCCCCCTTTTCTCATCGTATTCTTTTGTTTTCCTTGTATGTCTCTAGCTCTTCTTGTATCCTCCTTGTTCTCCTTTTATTCCCTTTGTTCAACTTGTATTCCCATTGTTCTACTTATCTTCCCATATTCTCCTTGTTTACCCCCTTCTTCTCCTTGTATCCACATTGTTCTACTTCTCTTCCCCTGGCTCTCCTTGTATTCCCCTGTTCTCCTAGTCTTCCCCTGATTCTCCTTGTCTTCTCCTTGTTCTACTTACCTTCCGCTTGCTCTACTTGCCTTCCCCTTGCTCTACTTGCCTTCTCCTTGTTCTCTTTGTATTCCCCTTGTTCTGCTTATCTTCCTTTTCTTCTCATTGCATTCTTCTTGTCTTCCCATTGTTCTCCTCATATTCCTCTCGTTCTCCTTGTATTTCCCTTCTAGCGGTGAGAGAACAGTTGGTTTTTTTATAATGCCTATACCCAAAAATAAAGAATTGGTTAAACGTCAAAACCAATACTCTAGTCTCTTTGCTAATCGTACGTTTCTATTCCCTCAAAGTCCTCTCATTTTTCTTATCAATTTAGTAACACCTTGAACGTAATCTGTCCTTGAAAGTTATGTACCTTCTCTCCCGCTAGCCGGCCAATGATAATGGGATTTTAAGCAGATAAAAACCTTACAATGACTTTCTCCGAGAGGTAAATAAAAGCCATGGGTTCGGAGTAGTAAATCAAATGCACTGAGAAGAATTCTATTCCTGAATGAAACAGTTAAAAGAATGGTTGTTCCTCGTCATTGTCAAAATTCAACTCTACTAATCGTCTTCGACATTCATCCTGTCATCGGAGGTAATTAATTCAGCTTTCTTTTGATCTTCGTCTTCGTTAGGGCGACATGAGAATAGTTTTCAGTAGTTTGGCGTATAAGTATGATCCTATGTCCGTCTCATCTATGGAGTTTAAACTGATAAACCACCGGCGTAGTGCATGTATTTGCTAATCTGGGGCTGCACTCGCGTGGGTTCGATTCCCTCTTCAGTTATTACCTGGTTGGACTTTGTACAAGGTTTTCCATAACTGTAAGATGAATGCTCATCTCGCCAACCAACATCTCGCTATCATCAATTCCATCGACGATAAATCAGTTAGTAGTTGATACAGTTTATAGATCTGAATGACGTGGAGAGTAATGGTGGATTGATTTTTGGTAATGGTAAATAGTCTATTATATTTTATTTTTTATCACTAGCAATGGAAAAATGCTCACTTTACTTCATTACTAAAGTTGATACAGTGTTGTTAAATAACCGACAAAAACTAAAATAAACTGGTGAACTCCTCTACCATTTATCACAACCGAAGACCTTTATCAAACAGCGTTTAGGTTTTATACTACTTTCAAAATAAGCAATCTTGAAACACTTTAACAAAACTCGAACATGTCACTAGAGCTGTTGGTTGAAAAGGCAATATGTGATATGCGTTGCAATAACAACTGTATGTAGACCAGCCCTGATAAACTTGGCAAGGAGTTAACTTCTCGAAGCTAAAGTATCTGTCAACTATATGTAGAGATATCGGACTAATTATAATACTGATAAAACGATGAAATCATCCACGCCATGTTAATACTTCGGAAATTGGTATTTCTGTACTACACGCCCCTTCGACTGTAGAGACCAAGCCTTGGTTTTTCCGAACAGACGCATGCGACATGTGAGGTGCGAGGTCCGCGTCACAGAATTCCGGACTACACGAGAGATAGTGAGTGGTTCTATAACTGCGAGATGCGAAATCTGTGCACTTCGCAGCTATAAAAACCACTCACTATCTCTCGTGTAGTCCGGATTTGTGCGAGGCGGGCCTCGCACGTCGCATGCGTCGCCAAGGCTTTAGGGCATAGCGGTGACCAAAACTCGAGCTGCAGTGATTACATGTGACAGACAGCCTAAGGAAGTAAGGAGACGGAGGAAAGGTACTTGGCAGGAAAACTACAATCAGTGGTGGTTCCTGTACTAACATATTGATCAATCCTGCGGATAAAAATCTCAAGCTTTGCTTTATCAATAATGTCACTGCTGTCATCAAGAGCCACTGAATAATATACGATTTTTCTTGCTTCATTTTTTAACCTCCCTCTTGAATATAATCAGGAATTTTCTAAATTCTTCTCCCGATACTTGGTCGAGAAATTCGTAGTTTTTCAAAATTAAAAACTTCTTATGGACAAGTTATTTAAGCTATTTTAATCATTACTCTTTTGAGAAATTCTGTTCTATTTTTATTTTATTGGGTTATTTTACGACGCTGTATCAACATCTAGGTTATTTAGCGTCTCAATGATATGAAGGTGATAATGCCGGTGAAATGAGTCCGGGGTCCAGCACCGAAAGTTACCCAGCATTTGCTCGTATTGGGTTGAGGGAAAACCCCGGAAAAAACCTCAACCAGATAACTTGCCCCGACCGGGATTCGAACCCGGGCCACCTGGTTTCGCGGCCAGACGCGTTGACCGTTACTCCACAGGTGTGGACAAATTCTGTTCTATTAAAAGGCTTTAGAGCACGAGATATTTCAAACCCCATTAGGTAGCTGACTTCCTTACATTTATTTATCTCATCTTTCTCTTCCTGACTATGATTTAAAACATTCAATTCCTGGCGTTTAACAGTTCGTTGGCACATAATATTGAATCAGTTATTCTACAGTAATATTATTAAATGAACAACTAATAAATGGTTACCCTCATCTAAAGATTAAGAAGATTAAAATTGAGATAAAACCTAATAAATAATAATTTTATCCTTCTAGGGAGAATATCTAAAATTATCAATATTCATGCACGTACAGAAGAATTATAGAAACACATACTCAGTGGTCAGTAATAATAATAATAATAATAATAATAATAATAATAATAATAATAATAATAATAATAATAATAATGCATTATTCAGCGTGGCAATTAATATTCCTATATACTCCCAATTGAAGCGTTGAGCAAAGTAAACAAATTACATTTTGTCCGACAGAACAACAAAAAAAGTTCTGCTTCTCATTTTTTTACGAAACCACCTCTTACTGCTTGTAGAGACAGAGTTTGTAGAGCGACATGATACAGCCACTACTTGCCTTCAGTACATGAATGAAACACAGCAATGTACAGGAAACTCCTCGTACCCGTTTGAATGTCTGTGGTTACACGATGTAAACACGACACCCGCTTTGATCACCGCTGGTTTAGAAAGATGATACGATGCCACGGTAAGCAGCAATGCGATGGCTAAAAAGTGATACCTCGTATCTGTAAATTTGCAAGTGAACAATTTTTTAAAATTAATCTCCATTAAATGTTACGTATGTATATTGAACTCAAAAGCATCTCTGTGGTGCTTCAATTTTACAAGAATCTCTTCCATTTAAATATCAAAATTTCAGTACTATTGCTGTTATACCGTACAGCTGTAATTTTATCTATATTGTCATTTGTTTAATAAAACTTCTGTAAACTTCATTCATCCTGAAATATTAAATAGCCCCTATAAACTGTCAGGATCAATCAATTTTCTTTTCTTTTCTTTCCTAGTTATGAATAATTCTGTACGGAATTAATTTCTATCAGCGGTTATTTCAAAATATGACATCGTTTGAACTTGTGGCTCTATTCAAAGTTCCACCAACTAAACATAGTTAATTACCCTACTTCCTGCTTATGTCGGTCCATACATGTGGACACGCTCATCACTGTCTTCCGGGAAATCTTGAAGCGTCCACTCTCGATTGTTAGCAGTGCATGACTGCATGTAATAAAGGTCATGACCTTCCTGTTTTCCTCAGTGACATTGGGGTGCGGTTCAAATATAACGAACTGTCTATAAGATTTAGTTCCCGATCGAGTGAACTCCAGATCTAATTTCTTCCCTGGTTACTAGTTTACGAAGAAGCAGCTAGCATGAATGTCTAGTGTTCGTTCACACCCCCCTTCAAGTACAGAAAACAAACTTATTCAGATCACATTATTACCCTTCTATCTGTTTCCAGCTTAAGTGTTTTGATAGATATGAAGTCACTATTATGTACCAGAAAATGCTTCTGTATTAAATTGTTAGCAAGGCAGTAAGTTTCTCATGTGGCCTAATAATCATGAAGAATTTGTAGTATTCTGGCAGGGGAGACGGGGATACTCCAAGAAAATCTGTCCCACACAGTTTCTGAACGCAGCAACGCTCTTGGATTCGTTGGGAACTGAGCTGAATTTTCCGGCGTAGAAAGTCGAAACTCCAGCCGTTCGAACGTGGGGCGCAAAATCGTGGTGATAAAAGTAAACAAATGCTAGAGAGATGATAAAAACTGTAGGATAAGCAGCCATGATTGGTTCAAACACGTCGTTCCGAACCGTTTTATTGGTCAAAAGTAGTATGACGTAGTAAAAGTATAATCTTTTCGCTGTAAGAAAAATCCTAATGTAAACAATAGCACGTGACTGAAGTGAGGCTTCATTGGCCACTGTTTGGCGCCATAGATTCTCAGTACGTGTTCCCGCCTACTGTTGTACATTCTGTTTCTTGTTAAATATTTCCCGTTACTCATCCAGTAGGCCTAACCTCACTACTATGCATTCGTTTGCTTAGGAAACATTTACTTTATAATTACTGCAATTAAATTATCACATAACTTATTATTATACCTTTAAGACTATTTGTTTTTCCGCTTTTGAGAGGGTTTCCACTCTTATGATTAATAACCACACACACCGAGGATACAGAAGCCATACTATGACAACTACGAGCTCAAGTGACGCCAGCTTGTTACAAGAACAGACTACCGCGGTGTTACTTTTGGTATTCATCCGCGTTCATTGTACATAATAATATATAAAAATAGTTTTTCTTTTACATAGCATTTTACATATGAGTGAAGTTATATGTTTCATCGTATTTAACA
Organism: Periplaneta americana; assembly: GCF_040183065.1. Classification (NCBI taxonomy): domain Eukaryota; kingdom Metazoa; phylum Arthropoda; class Insecta; order Blattodea; family Blattidae; genus Periplaneta; species Periplaneta americana. The sequence goes on along the minus strand of NC_091117.1, from coordinate 190,198,184 downwards.
ACTAGAATTCAATTTTTTATTTTTAAATAATACAAGATTATGGTTTCGAAATACGAACTATATTTTCCTGCGTCATGTGAGTGTTTCGACTAGGAGCCAATCACGGGTATGACAACAATGTGCTTATGTTTACATTAGGATTTTTCTTACAGCAAAACAGTATATAGGCCTAATGGTCATCATAATATATAATTATTTATTAGATTCCGTAGGTCTTAACCCGAAGTTCCTATTAGAAGAGTCCCTAATGAATATCATCATCATCATCATCATCATCATCATCATCATCATCATCATCATGTGTTTGCTGTTGATCCGGGGCTGCGCTCGGGTGTGAGTTCGTTTCCCGCTTGGACTGATTATATTATCTGATTTGTTTTCCTCCGAGATGTTCCCAATGTCAGGTAATTCATGGCGAATCCTTGGTCTCATCTCGCTATTACCAGTTTCATCGACGCTGAATAACCTAGTAGTTAATACAGAGTCGTTAAATAAAATAAAAATATCAAAACCATTATCAACAACAATAACTGTTACTACATCTACCATTATCTTAAAAAATTAGACCCTTTGGCTTATTTTGTATTTAACAATTTACATAAAAGATTTTGACCCTTAATATTATTATAGGTCTACTTTGTACACGCCACTCGATAGTTTTTTAAATTGTTTTTTTACAGACGTTTCATCAACTGCTATGGTTATGTAGTGTCTTAATTAAATAAAATGATAATGCCAGCGAAATGAGTCCAGGGCACAGCGCCGAAAATTATCCATCATTAACCTCAACCAGGTAATTTGTCGCAACCAGGATTTGAACCCTGGCCCGCTCGTTTCACAGTCAGGCATACTAACCTTACTCCAAAGCGGTGGACCTTGTCAATGGTAGTAGGTAAATCTATTCTTCTCTAGAACGTAGTTTGCAGCACAAAAAAATGGAATATTCCACATTTAACTAGTAAAATTCTAAGATGAATTTTTTTAAATTAAAGTTTATGTGCATTTAACAGCTTTATTAGTTTATTATTAGTCTATTGTAAAGGATGAGTAATTCCTTACTTCAAAAGTAAAAGTAAATCCATGGCGCTACAGCCCATGAAGGGCAAGACCGACCAGCCGGCTGCTGGCCTCACGTCAACATGTCGAAGCAGAGGTGGACGATCATCCAACCAGAATGGAGGTATCGTGTGGTTAGCATGATGATCCTCCCAGCCGTTATAGCTGGTTTGCGAAACCGGATTTTCACTACCTATGATAGCTCCCCAAGTGCATCACGATGCTGGGTGGGCACCGGTCCCGTACACTGGCCGAAATTTCATGAGAAAATTTCTTCCTCCATGAGGACCCGAACCAGCGCGCATTTCGTAACGCGAGTCTTAGGTAGCATGCCTTAGACCACGACGCCACGGCGCGGGACGTCTTACTTCAAACATACAAAAAAAAAAAGAGTCACTATTAAATAGTATAATAACAGGTCTAAGTAAGAAATGCACAAGTGTAAAGACAATATATTGAAAGGCCAGAGAGTTAGTTCAACAAGCAAACAGTGATTATAATAGTAAAATCAACGCCTAAAGTTGATTTTTCTATTGAAAGTAAAAGTGAATAGACCACATACATTCATAAGAACGGTACCTCCATGTTCTTTAAATTAACATGGCACAGGATAAGATTAATTTATGACACGGGAGAAAGGTTATTTTACGACGCTTTATCAACATCTTAGGTTATTTTGCGTCTGAATGAGATGAAGGTGATAATGCCGGTGAAATGAGTCCGGGGTCCAGCACCGAAAGTTACCCAGCATTTGCTCATATTGGGTCGAGGGAAAACCCCGGAAAAAATACCTCAATCAGGTAACTTGTCCCGACCGGGAATCGAACCCGGGCCACCTGGTTTTGGGGCCAACGGGAGAAAGGTTAAAAATCTTCTACTTTCATGCCCGTAATCGAACGCGGGTCCGGTGACCTGGAGCAGAAGAAGTTATCACCTGAACCACAGTTAAGTACGAAAGCCAATCATGCTCGTAATGCAAATATATTTTTGAAGGTAATTATACTGGAATGTGTTTATTTTCGTAATCGTTTATAGTAGAAGTTTCTCTGGACCATGCCAGTGGCTGTGTTGTGGCATCCAATTGGGTCTGAAACCTGATATCGGAAGTAGAGAATGCGCCCGACCTCGATTCCACAGCGCAGCCCAGCTTCCTTTTGTTGTGTTGCGTAAGGAGCTTTCAGATGTAATTACTGTTATTTCACGACATTGCGTTGGATGAGCATCTAAGTCAACAATTGCTTACGTGTGTCATTGTTATGTTTTCACATGTGTGTTCCTACTTAATAGAACGGTCCCTCATTTATGCACCCAATTTCCTGGATGTAGTTTTAATTAGTGTAATATTAGCGGAACATTTATTATTATTATTATTATTATTATTATTATTATTATTATTATTATTATTATATTTAAATAATCTGTTATACTAATTATAAATAACCAGTTACGTTCATATCTCCATATAAATATGTAGTACGTCATAACCAATATAAAATTGGACGGCGTACGCAATAGTAGACCAACCGACAATTTGAAAAAAAATATGAGATGTTTGCACAAATCTGTTGATGGCAGACTAATTTAACTAGGAAAAAATCAAGAATGCGATATCTGAATTTTGCTGCAATTTATAAGCAAAAATTCGTTTATTGCATGGAAGTCATTTATTTGTTTTGCTTTGAAATATTAATTCAACCGCTGGTGTCTTATTAAAAATCGGTTAGCCTTTTTCGTTATTGTTTGTGCTATTTTTGTAATAGTATGAATGTTATAATATTTCTTGCATAAAATGTTTTATATAAAAAATAACAGATTTATATCAATGGCCAATATCTCGAAACAGGTTTCTAGCGCTTGGTCTCTTATTGCGTAACTCCGTCTAATTAATGAAGAATTTTGGGGAGTACTTGAAGAATGCGTTAAGTCCATTTGAATGAAATACTGGGCTAGCTTTTGTATCCACCAGTCTACGAACTGAGCGAGTTTTTGAGTGACGTGCACAATAATACAACCTTTCAGACAATGAATGGCGTTGTTTTGAAAGAAAACATGCTTCAAATGTAATAAAGGGCTCAAACTTAATCATATATATGAGGCATACAGTTCCAAAACCCTCTAAATCGATTCGAGCAAATTTTTCAGGAAAAAAAAAAGTTTACTGCTTTTGTTTTTATTCTGACATGACTAGGTATTTAGAGGATATTGGAAAGGTAATTTCTTATCAGATGAACTTTTTCGCTAAATGTACAGCTCTTTGGAACATTATTGATATATGGGTCAATAAGAGATAAAAAATAAATTTACTGAAAAAGTGGATTTAGGCGGTTTTGAAACTGTATGCCTTATATACAGGGCTTTCATTTCAAAACTTTCCAGTCTAAATAACTAATTATTTAAATTGAAATTAAATTAAAAAAAACACGTCAATTTAGATATTGAGGGGGAAGTCTTACGCCAAACTTAATTGTATTACAGATTTCACCCCCACACCCAGCCACTCGCACTTTGAAATTTTAAATGGCACCCCTGTATTTTTATGCTTAAATATGAAAGAACACTGAATTGTTTTTTTATTGTTTATACGCCTCATTCATTTGTTTTCGAATCTTTTGTTTTCTATTGTCGCCTAGCAACCTGGATTTTTGTTATTGTTGATTAGAGCTGAAGAGAATAAAGCTACAAAAACTTACTGAGCATTTCCTGTAATAGTTGTGTTTGTGTATTAAATTATTTTAAAATGTTGTCTACCCTTCAAAAGAGAACATAAATCATCCTTACTGATTAAATGTAGGAAATTACACAAAATAAGCTGTGTTTTCATCCTACAGTCAACTGATAATAACAAAAATACAGGTTGCCTGGAGACGATAGAAAACAAAAGAATGAGGTGTATAAACAATTGAATGCTCTTTCATATTTAAGTATAAAAATATAGGGTGCCATTTGAAATTTCGAAGTGGGGGTGGCTGTGGGGTGGGAGATGAAATCTAAAATGCAATTAAGCCTGATTTCAGACTTCCCCCTAAATATCTAAATTGACGTGTTTTTTGTTTAAATTGAATTCAATTCAAATAGTTAATTATTTAGACTGGGAAGTTTTGAAATGAAAGCCCTGTATAATCATAAAAATGGCCAAATGGATTGAATGAGTTTTGGTATCACACTCTTCATTTGTTTTGGTTTTAAAATATTTCGCATTTGTTGAACAAGTGTTACCCGTTAAAATTATTAATAACTGGATATGTACTATTTCTATTTCTCATACTTATTTAATTTTCTTTGTAATTTCCAAACATGTTAGCCTTACAGGCCTACGCTTAATTGGCTGGAAACATCTTCTCTCTTATTGCTCTGTGATTTACGAATACCTGTTTCTCTATTTTGATTTTACACTATTACTGTTATTAACTTATTTTTAATCATCATTAACATCATCACAATTTCTACTATACCTCAAACTGTAGCATTTATAACTATGGATCCAGCAGAAAACAATTTAATTTCGGTATTAAAACAAATTAATCACCTTCCACAGAGACTATTCATGAGTGTTTGTCTTGTATTTTTCTCTACCGTCTTACAGCACTCTCCAGCCTTTCCTATTTTCTGCCTTCCTCTTTGTATCAATAATAATAATAATAATAATAATAATAATAATAATAATAATAATAATAATAATAATAAATTTAGGCTCATTACAGTAAGTTCGTCTGAACCATGTTTCTGAAATTTGTGTATTCTTATCCTTAGATATAATGAAAAATCGATTTAAGCTGAGTCGTAAGTTGTATTTAAGATAATCTAAATTTAAATTGGTGCAATATATATTTTTCAGCAATAATCTGCTTTGAATGTATTTTATAGAATATATTTAACTTATTTATTTCTGTAAAACAGTACTGCAAGAAGTTAAAAGTAGTAGTTTTTTATGAAAATAATTTCAGAAACATTGAACTGAAACATAGTCTGTTTCCCTTTCAAACAGGTGGCTTTCTATCTTACATTCGTGGCTCTCAATAAAATCCTTCAGCCACACCAAGTGTGACACTTCTAAAAAAATTGTGACTAATAAGATTTTTTCAATCCAAAAATTTATTTTAGAGAAACGAATCTTTCAGCATTTTTTCACTTGTCTACCATGAAGGCAAAAAAATATGAAATTTGATTGATAAACTTCAAGGTTGTGATTTACTTGTTCGCAAATATAAAAATGTATGTATTCGTCTCACTGTTTTTTTTTGTATTAAGATGCAAAAAAAGTATCATCGTCTACTTGTTACAGATTTGTTAGTCGTAAATCGATTGATTACAATAACAGTCAATTGGCATCAACTCTTCGTACCTCAACTCTCGAATTGTGCAGGATTACGTCACAATACGGCGCATGATTTACGCCACGATATCTGAAAAAATGACAGTTCGTAAGGAAAGAATCGACTTCTGCTAGTAATGCAGTTCTAGCAGCATTCTCCCTCTCAACCAGTGACAGACAGACATCTGACGGCCGGGCGGAAAGTCAGAGATTCTGTGTTCACTACAATCATTACTGATAAATGTAGAAGCTTCCGACATTGTTATGGTGAGAATATGTACACCTACAAATTAAAACTAACTAGAATGAATTTTGCAGTACATTTTGAAGAACTTTTTTTCAGATAAGTCTTTGAAATACAATAAATAAATTTAATGTTGTTCCGTCAATGACTTAACATGTTATACATAAGCAGACAGTGTATGCGGAATGACTTAAGGAAAAGTGAAGTTGTTTCGTATCAGAATATATGGCACGTGCCGCGCCGTCCGTCTTTTGTGTACCTGGCGAGTACAGCAGCGTACAAAACGAATGAACCCCGGTTCGTTCATAGTAGTATTGCAACGCAATGTGTGCAGTTGTGTTATCCTACTCAAGTATTTGGTACGCGTTGAATTGTGTTGTGCTGATCCATTCATAATTGCGAAGGCAAAACGTTCAATTCGCTCAGAGATACGAAATGCAATTAAGAAGTATGAGAGTGACATTTTATATATTAACGAAGACAATATCGTGTGTAATGTATGTAAAATTGAAATAAAAACCAGAACAACTCAGGCTATAGAGAAATATTTCAACAGTACATCGCACAGGAAATGCGTTGAAATGAAATCTGAGGAACCATCTACATCATCATCATCATCATCATCATCATCATCATCATCATCATCATCATCTAGTTGTGCGGGTCTAAACGAAACATTTTGCAAAGACAAGTGCAATATGATGCTCAGTGCAAATATTCCTCTAAAGAAATTGAGTGATCCCCATATTAGAGGTTTTCTTCAGAAATTCTCTCGATACAAAAACTGTTTAAGCGATAGGCGAAGACAATTCAGCTTCGACAACTTACGAAAATTATAACGTCGTTTACTGCAACAGTAGTAATTCCATCAATGATGATGAGGTACGTGCTACAGTATTTCATGTTTCTTTTCCTTCTGGCTGTACGGAGATACAGTAGCATATTGACGTCGTCTGTTTAGTTTAAAACCTGTTGAGCCAATGGTCTGAATGAAAAAAAAAATGTAACATATAGTAAATGTGCACCTACATTCAACGATAAGTCATCCCGCATCCACTGCCTACACATAAGGTATAAAAACTTTATATTATATATTTAATTGTTGGTATTAACGTTTTCGTCGCTACTTGCGACATCATCAGATACCATATTTTGCATTCATAATAGACTTGTAATTTAATTTTAACACAAATTTAATCGCCTGTAAGTCGACTTAAACTTATCAATAGAATATTAGGCTCACATGGCTACTTCAATACACTCACAGTACATTTTGTATGACACAACAGTTAAATCCGAATTGTAAACAAGTCTTCATATTTAGTTTATTAACATGATATTATTCCCTAAAAAAAAAAAAATAAAATAAAAAAATTATTTTGTTTTAAATTATGAAGACTTGTAATTTTATATCAATTTGTGTATATTTATTTTAAGCTTTTAACTTTTTGATATCAATGGTATATATAAAAACAGAGGTTATTGTATTATGAATGCAAAATATGGTATCTGATGATGTCGCAAGTAACGACGAAAACGTTAATATCAACAATTAAATATGTAATATAAAGGTTTTATATCTTATGTATAACAAGTTAAGTCATTGACGGAACAACATTGAATTTATTTATTGTAACTAGAATGAAATTATATACTAATTTATTAAAGTTAAATCATCACAACTAAACTGAAACATACAGAAGTAATACAAATTATAAACTTGTCACTTTGACACTACGATGACAACTACAGGAAGGATCAATTTGGCAACGCCGTCTTCACTTCCTGCTTCCAGTAAAGGAGAGTGACGAATCCAGTTCCCAAGGGCTGAGGCATCAGGTAAGCGGTAAGAGAGTTCAAAAACAGGCGTAACGGAGTTATCAGAAGTCGTTTCTTTGGTTGTGGGAGGTGTAGGACTCAGCCTTTTCGTTTTAATTGTTTTAATTCGATTTTGAAGTTTATTGGTGAAATTTTGTAAAACCTTGCGTATCTTCAAGTATACGTTATTTTAATTGTCATTTCGCCACCTGAGACGCCTCTTGCGACGAGGGGAGCACACAATGTTAGGCGAACAAGCTCAAGAGTTATATGAAAATGTGTGTGAGAAAATGTAGTATACAAAGCCCTTCTCGAGCAGCTCGACAAAACTGAGATACATAAGGGATGACCTAGTTATTGTGTACAAGCGTTATAAATATGTATAGACTCAATGTTGCCCTATTACTTATATGTACAGTACATGAAAATATTAATTTTGCTTGTTTGTATGTTAGTTTAAGAACTGAACATAATAATTCTTATATATGTGTATTTGTGATTGAACAGTGTGTGAAGAAAGCTCTCATTATAGTTTGTAATAAAGTTTCACAAGTTAAAATAATTATTAATGAACAATTGTGTTGTATTATAAAATCACTTAAGAATAAAATTATATTCAACAGAATAGATTTATTTTATTTTAATTGGTTATTTAACGACGCTGTATCAACTACTAGGTTATTTGGCGTCGATGAGATTGGTGATAGCGAGATGATATTTGTCGAGATGAGGCAGAGGATTCGCCATGGATTACCTGGCATTCACATTACGGTTGGGGAAAACCTCGGAAAAACCCAACCAGGTAATCAGCCCAAGCGGGGATCGAACCCGCGCCCGAACGCAACTTCAGACCGGCAAGCAAGCGCCTTAACCGACTGAGCCATGCAGGTGGTTAAAAAAATAGAAGTATTTATTAATATATTTATTTGAAACTATTTGATAATTTTATTTATTCACCCAGTAACACCACAGTCTTGTATATAGTCACGAAGCTCAATACGCAGTAAATATGCATTCATAGATAGTTGCTAACCAATAGGATCGCTAATATCGCCTCATTACATACAATGCGAAATAGTACCAGCACAGTTTATTGTTTCTAGTACCCTCAACAACTCAAACTTCGTGATTGTATATACTAGACTGTGCTATTACTCTATTGTATATGGATTCCCGGCTAGCTTTCGTTCTACATGTGACCTCGTATTTCGCTGACGGGGAACAAGAAACAACTCCAGAGTTCGTGAAACGAAATGGAAACCAACAAGCCAACATTGCATCACTGACTCAATGTTGTTCCAGTAGGTGGTAGCACTCACTAAGCAACGTTATGGTTTACAACTCTTTTTCATAGATGGCGGTAATTCTCTGATGAAAATGTCCATCCGTAGGCCTATTTATTCATACGGCACTATTTTTTTTTAACATTCATCGGTTTACAAGCAAAACATATTAAATCAAAACTATTACTTCTGCAAAAAGGCGTTTTTATTCTAACAAAATTAAATGCTCAAAATATTATTTTTAGTAAGTCGTTTCTCTTTATGAGCATTTAATTTTCCATTTCAAAATTTGTACATATAGGCCTATATTATGCCTTGTCCTCAGAAGTAATGTTTTTGACTTAATGTGTTTTGTTTGTAAACCGACGCATTGTAGAGATCTTGTACGGAGTTCAAGATGATGAAATAGCAAGAATTGCAAAACAGTCGACATAAAACGACCAGAGTTAATATTGCTTTCTTGTTTAGTCAACTGCCCGAAGAAAGGTCTGACCCTTACAAGTGATACCAAGCACCACTTATGAGGCAACTAGACCAGGAGATAATGGAGTAGAATGGCCATTTCCTTTCCCCCATCCATTGCATACCCCGCCAATATTAGCTACATATTACACTAATCAGACTTCAGATGCATACAAACAAAAATGTTCTTTCTCTGACACATATTGTCAAGTGAGATGTACTGCCTGATAATAAAGGTATACATCAGCCAGAACCTCAATCAGAGGATAATATTGCTTTGTTGACCTTATATTCAGAGGATCAACAGGAGATCAAACCCTATCTGTTAAGGGGAGAGAATGGTATTTTTGATGAAAAATAACTAAATTTTCAACAAAAAAAAAATCTTTAAAAATACCCTCTGATATGTGTGGATCGCCATTTTTAAACTTCCTGCATTATGGATTTTTAAATCACTCGCCCACTTTTATTGTTGTTTCCGGTAAATTAAATTTTCAATTTTTTTTTTCTTTAAAATACCCTTTGATATGTCTGGAATGCAATGCATAACATTTTGTGGGTATTAGTGCCCTTATCGGATGTTGAGACGTCATTTTAAAATTTCCTGCGCTATGGATTTTTAAATCACACGCCCGTTTTTATTGGTTTCCAGTAACTTCATTGTTTTTGCTACATTGCCAGACAAAATGAATATAATTTCTGAACTATTAAAGATACATGCATGAAATTTAGAACACACATTCTTTAGACAATTAGGAAACTTTTCTCTGTAACAGAATTTTGTTAATTGATTTCATTTTAAAAATACGTCCGTTTGTTTGCAAGAAAGGAAATCAGAAAATTATTACTAAATTTTAATTGTTATTTTACAAACGTAGGGACTAATATCAAAATTCTGTTACAGACAGTTTGTAGAACATACTTTTGCAAATACATTGCAAAAACTGTTTGAATCTATCTTTAAAAACGGTTTAGGTATATCGGTTTTAGTACAATCCTGCATTGGGTATATTTTTTTCAAATTTGGGCCCCCAAATAATTTTTTTTTTTTTTGGTTGAGTTGCCACAGCTATGAGCTCTCTACATAGAAAAAATTGATAATTTACACCAAATAGGAAAAAAGTTTAAAAAAATACCATCCTCTCCCCTTAAGTAAATGAACTGGCAAAATTCTACTCAGGACCGTGAGCAGCATTTTTAAAAGGGAGTTTGTTTAAAGGTTGGAAAATATTATTTTTATAACGTACTTTGTATTAAATTTTGTAATAAATGTCTTTTAATTAAAATATTACTATTTCAAAAGATATGCATAGGCCTATCTACGGTACTGTATATCACATTGAAATATTTCACCATTTAATTTTCTAACTTGATGTTTTCTTCCGAAATAGGTGGTTAAAACCCCAAAACCTTTTTTGTGAACGACTTTGATTCCATTTATGACGGCAAACGGTGAACAGAAAGTACTAAACCGCGGAACTTCTTTTGATCAAAGAATAAGACATACTTCATATACATTTCTGATACATATCTTGCCGCACTCGAATTTCATTTAATATTATAATTTTCCCAGAAGTTCCCAAACTTCGTCAATTCACAACTTTCTTAATGTATAAGAAGAGCGCTCAGGCCTAAAGAATACCTCAGAAATCTATATAGGCTAACTAACTGATTCACAACGACGTAAAACATTTCTATTCTTATTGTATTCGCTAGAAAAATTTCAATTGGAAAAACTATGTTTAGACGTATTTCGTTTTAAGAAATCACAAAGAGTAATGTGATCCCGCGACGCCTAAGTCACTTCGCTACATCGCGACGCCACGGATCTCTGAGTCGGGCAGCTTGGAAATACTGTATTTCACTCATAGTCTACATTAAGAATTCCCAAAATGCAACCCTATATCCTTGTTAACACATAATGTATGTGAACTAACCACCTTGTTACTGAATTAAGCGCAGGCCACTTACGATTTAACAGTAGCGTCCCAGCATTTTAGTTTTAATCTTTTTAATACCATTTTCACTTAATCTGAAGAATCAATTCATTCATTCACTCATTTATTAATTTATTTATTCACTCATTTATTTAATTAATTATTTATTTATTCACTCATTTATTTATTTATTCACTCATTTATTTATTTATTCACTCATTTATTCATTCACTCACTCATTTATTTATTTATTCATTCACTCATTTATTTATTTATGCACTCATTTATGTATTTATTTATTTGTTCACTCATTTATTTATTTATTCATTCACTCATTTATTTATTTGTTTATTCACTCACTCATATAATTATTTATTCACTCACTCATTTATTTATTTATTTACTCATTTATTTATTCACTCACTCATTTATTTATTTATTTATTCACTCATTTATTTATTTATTTATTTATTCACTCACTCATTTATTTATTTATTCACTCGCTCATTTATGTATTTATTTATTTATTCACCCACTCATTTATTTATTTATTTATTCACTCACTCATTTATTTATTTATTCACCCACTCATTTATGTATTTATTTATTTATTCACTCACTCATTTATCTATTTATTTATTCACTCACTCATTTATTTATTTGTTTATTCACTCACTCATGTATTTATTTATTTATTTATTCACTCATTTATTTATTTATTTATTCACTCACTCATTTATTTATTTGTTTATTGACTCATTTATGTATTTATTTATTTATTCACTCACTCATTTATTTATTTATTTATTTATTCACTCACTCATTTATTTATTTCTTTATTCACTCACTCATGTATTTATTTATTCACTCACTCATTTATTTATTTATTTATTCACTTACTTATTTATTTATTTGTTTATTCACTCACTCATGTATTTATTTATTTATTCACTCACTCATGTATTTATTTATTTATTCACTCACTCATTTATTTATTTGTTCACTCACTCATTTATTTATTTATTTATTCACTCACTCATTTATTTATTTATTCACTCATTTATTTATTTATTTTATTTATTCACTCACTCATTTATTTATTTATTTTTGACTCATTTATTTATTTTTCACTTATTTATTTATTTATTTACTTATTTATTTATTTATTATGCCCCAACGAGTAGCCTATAATTCATATGTAGGGGCTATACAAGAACACATACATATTTTGTACAATGTAATTTAAATTTATGAAACTACAGTTTCTGGAAAGCATACAAGATCTCAAGAATTAAAGAAAGAAAGCAAATTAGAATAAACAGTAAGGTAACGAAGTTTTGGCCAGAAAGAAGAAAAAGTTTGAAACCATGAAATAAATAAATAAATCAACTGAGAATTAAAATAAATAATCGTCCCAAAAACATTTTTTTAACAATTCTTAAAACACCGGCAATTTGGTAAAATTCTATATTCTAGGGGAAGTTGGTTAGAAGTTTTTATTAAAAATGCTTAATCCTTTCGTTCCATAAGTTAGAGCCATGCTGAAAAAAATATAATATTTACTTTTTGTCTTGTTAACTAAGTAGGCCTATGTATATATTTATTAAACTGAAATATAATGTTACTATGCATTAGATTATTAATAACTTTGTACATGAAAATAACAGCACCTAATTTGATAATCAATTCAACTGGTAGAACGGAAGAAAATTGATATAGATATTTAACTGGAATCTATTCTTAAAGCTCTATTTTGAATAATTTATAAAGGTCTCAAAGCAGTTCACCTTCCTTCTCCCCTTCCCCCAAAATACCAACTTTTTGCACACAAAATAAATTGTTGACACTGAAAAGTGCATTCTCGTAAGCATGATGATTGCATTCGACAAACACAGACAAATCTGCTCTTTTTAGTTTTTTAAGATAATTGTTGTCAGTGAGGTGACCGTATACCTGCAGAAGTTTTCCCCACTAGAATTCAATATTGTATTCCCTGGCTACATTTCCAATGTCTTCAAAATTTAATTTTCTTTCAAGTAACATGTATAAAGTGTAACTTTCATGAAAAACGGCTTCAATATGTATTCTAATTTTACTCTAAAGACAAAAATATGTAGTCAAGAGCAAAGACATCTTTTTAATAATATTAGTGTTTACTATTACTAATTACAGTTCATTTGTTTGCGTACGAAATTTTCTATTTCACAATTAACAATGACAAAGACCTTTTACCTCAACAAGTTCACAGAGAAGAAAGTTGATCTTTGACCTCACGAAACAAGCCTACACACGTGCATCATTCAATGACAACGCACACGCCCTTACGTCACATTATGACATCCGATGGAATCATGGTAGGCCTATCCTGAAACTTTCAGGAAGTCCGCACTCTGAGACTGAGTGACGGCTTCGTAATTGGTTAATAAATAGTCCTAAGGCATGAGCTGCCTGACTATGGTTTGTTGTTATGAATGGTGAATTAAGTCGCGGTGGTTTCACATGTTAGTTACTATTTACAGCCTCCTTTGTGTTGGAAATGAAAGAGTGGACGCGATGTGAAATGAATGGCGTTTTGCAGCGGAATGCCGTTTGGTCAGAAATGAACATCCCCTCTCCGCAAAGCAATATTATTATTAACTACTGGATATGTAAATTTTCCATTGCACACCGCGGCGTTGGCATTCCACGCAGGAGATTCGAGTTAAAATCCCAATCAGTCCAGGTAAAGTATTTTGTGAGCAAAGATTGTAGTATGTCAGGTACTTTTTAGATATCCTCGTACATGCCAGAATTTTCCTATTTACAATCACGCACATTAATAAGGTAAGCGTTCACTACATCGTATCGCACTCCTCGTACGAATCGCACGCAACGGATATTTTAAGTGGAGTGCGTTCACTGTAACAGCTCTACCTCATCGTCTCATCGGATTCCCTTTCAGCTGTTTAAAACATATGACGTGCGATATTGACATTGCTGAAAACAGAGGAGTTTGAGGTTAGGTCTATTAATCATGAGTGTTAGCGAATAAGAATTTTTGTAATTGTATCATGCTTCTTAATTGAAGAGGAAGAAACGAAAGAGATATTGGTTACATAATATGTATGTAAGAAACGACTTGATTACTGTAATGGGAATGCCTCAAATTATATAATTCTTCGCAGTTTTTTACAAGCGAAGTAAGTTTTCCGTCTGCCATTTTGGCGCGACACTGAACATGGCACAACGTAACAATAATAAGAAAGACCTCTTTCAGCTTTCCAATAACGGGACTGCCCCATTGGACAAAGCATAACAAACACACAGATTGAAAAAAAAAACAGACCACAAAAGAGGAAAAATAATAGCATACATATAATAGGCCTAAACCTAGTAAACAAACAGATTAGACGTTCAAACAAAAGTTCTTCCTTTTTAGGAAACAAAGTACAGGTGGTATTTTAAAATGGCAAGTGATCCTCTGAAAGCAGTAAGGGAAACATCACGAATGAAGTCGTTGTTCAGCTGGAACTTCTTGCAGAAACTGACAAAGAGGCGAGGTATTGTGCCTCTAGCGCCAACCATTAGCCCAACTACTTCAATGGAGGTGAGATGATATTTCTCCAAATAGAAAGGAATTGTGGGCTCATCAATTCTGCATTTTTCTGCGTGGACTTCAGCGGGCAGTTGTTCCTGTGCCTCGAACCTGACTGTCGGATCGATAATATAGGCGGATGTAGAGCCTGGTGGAATGGCAAGCATGTCAATTTGCCGACAGGATCTCTCTTGAGAGATGCCATGGAATTCTTCGTGTACAGTGAGACCTTTCTTCCTCAAGGCTTCGGTAATCATGGACCTGATTCTGTGATGTCTAGAGTTATCCCTTTACCGCAAAGCACAGTCCCCTGGTCTTGCCCCACCCCCACCGATGCATATCTGTTGGGTATCCTGAAAGAGCTGAACAAAACATCAGACATGCATAAAAAATGTTCATTAATCTTCAGGGGCGTTACGGAACATGCCTAAAGAATAATGGAGAATCTTTACAACATGTGTAAGTTCTTACATTACTGGTTGATACTGCATTTTCTCAATAAAATTTCATGTTCTTTAGTTTCAGTATATTCACTCTGAGCCGTACTGTATGAACAAAGGAGCCAAGTTCCACGGGATTTTTGTAGCGGCAAATGCTATCGCTTGACGCAAGGCGGAGGACATGAATGCATTAATGTTATTCATAAAGTAATATTTTCTGGCACATACGCGTAAATGACAGCCAGCGTCACGTGTATTGGTGAGCCAAGATTTGATTGGAGCCCGAAGGCCGTTATATTTCACAATACTCGGTACATTTTTTTATTTCGATTCCAGCTGAGCCTCGAAGACGTGACTCGAAGACGATACTCCTTGGCATTGAATGCGCCGGCCGTCCGCTGAGCTTGGCAGCCACTCACATGAGTCTCGCCGCGAGGTTGCCAGCACGCGCTACTTGTTGATGGTATCTCCATCAGATAGTCTCTTCTGCCCTGTGTCCCACGGATTTATATCTGATGTTTTAACAGGACGTGAGGAAAATCACTGTCGTACGCGACGTCTCCAGGACTCTCCCAGCCTCCTCCGTCCTCTTCAGCCGATAGCTTGTCATGTACGTTCATCCTTCTTTTTCTCACTCTTTGTTTCTTCTTTCTATATCCATCTCCAACTTTTTATCTCTGTTTCTACAGGATGTTGGACGAGCTGGAGCCTCAGTAGTTCGAGAGAGAGAGAGAGAGAGAGAGAGAGAGAGAGAGAGATACTGATGATGACACAGTCAAGTATATACAGTCACGAAGCTCAATACGTAGTAAATATGCATCCATAGATAGTTGCTAACCACTAGGATCGCTCATATCGCCTCATTACAGACAATGCGAAATAGTACCGGCACAGTCTAGTGTTCCTAGCACCCTTACAAGTCAAGCTTCGTGACTGTATATACTAGACTGTGATGACACTACACTGGTGTGAAAACGGGAATATCTATCTATCTATATGTCTATCTGTCTGTCTATCTATCTATCTATCTATCTATCTATCTATCTATCTATCTATCTATCTATCTATCTATCTATCTATCTATCTATCTATCTATCTATCTATCTACCTATCTATCTATGCGTAGCTCAGTCGGCTAATTATCTGGTTGGGTTTTTCCGAGGTTTTCCCCAACCGTAAGGCAAATGTCAGGTAATCTATGGCGAATCCTCGGCCTCATCTTTCCAAATATCATTTTGCTATCACCAATTTCATCGACACTAAATAATGTCGTAGTTGATACAGCGCCGTTAAATAACTAAGTAAAAAATCTATCTATCTATCTATCTATCTATCTATCTATCTATCTATCTATCTATCTATCTATCTATCTATCTATCCATCCATCCATCCATCCATCCATCCATCCATCCATCCATCCATCCATCCATCCATCCATCCATCCATCCATCCATCCATCCATCCATCCATCCATCCATCCATCCATCTATCTATCTATCTATCTATCTATCTATCTATCTATCTATCTATCTATCTATCTATCTATCTATCATGTCCGTCTGTCTAGCCCATCCACCCATCCGCCCATTCTTTTGTTCATCCATCATTCATCATCCATAACCTTCCGTCCGTCCGTCCATTTGCCCTCCATCATCCATATCCGTCCGTCCATGTGTTTAATTTTCTCCCGAATGTAATTTATATTTGTTACTGTTGCTCCAAGATATTTGAATTTTTCCACCTTTTAGTAGGATAAATTTCCAATTTTTATATTTCCATTTCGTGCAATATTCACGTCATCCGCATAGACAAGACGCTGATGTAACCCGTTCAATTCCAAACCCTCTCTGTTATGCTGAACTTTTCTAATGGCATATTCTAGTGCATAGATGTCCAATTGTAACTCGTACGAGGTAACCCCTGGCGTAAGCAACCCGCAGCGCACATTCTTTAAGGTCGTTTTTCCTATTTTATATGGAAAGTTATTGACCTTAGCAGAGCATGCTTGACGTGTAATATCTCCTGGTTCTATAGGCGTTTGGACACCCATGTTCTAGACCAGAGCTAAGTTAAAATAGTAAAGATGATAGTGCATCTCCTTGCTTTAGCCCCAGTGAATTGGAAAAGCATCAGATAGAAACTGGCCTATACAGACTCTACTGTACGTTTCACTGAGATACATTTTAATTAATCGAACTAGTTTAATAAAACAATTAGGTTCTAATAATATTTACCAGTTAAAAAGGTATTTCTAAACAACATTCTTTTCTATTGATGATATATGAAAAAATTTTAATGCCTGCCATTACCCTACCAAGTGGGAAATGGGGCGCAGGCAGTTGGGGTAGCAGTACGCAGATACAAATGCAACTGGAATATATATTAATAGTAGTATTATACTGGGTGTTCAGTTCAAAATGTGTCATGGCTCGCTGTATGCCGTCATGTGGCTAGCCGATGAGTCTAGAGAATTCAATCTTCCTACACTTCCGCAGAGGTGTATAACCTGTGAGGCAGAGAAGTTGCCTAGCAAGTACGGCGTTTATTCTGAAGAGTACGTACCGATACGTACGGTAACGCCGGTAGTGGAAATACGTACTGTCGGGATATGGGGAGAGGGTTAAGACGATTACTTAAGTATTTGTTGACATTAACTTCGACGGTCAACATGGACACGAAGCATTTGATTTGTGTTGTGGAATGTTACCGTACGCAACCGATGATAACAAATACCCTGCGTACGACTTGTCGGCGCAAAACACAGTTCGAAAGAGGTTATGGTAGCACACAGACCGTACAGACCGTCATATGTTGCTACGACGTTCAAGTTATACCGTACACGTTCTCAAGTTCAGATTGAAGAACGCCTTAAATAATAGGCAACTTCTCTGACATATAAGCTGAAACTCGCTTCAAATCGGTGACCCAACAACAGTGACGTCATGACACACTTTGAAATGAACACCCAGTAGAATCAACATTTAGCAACAATATGCAAAATTTAGTGAAACCTAACACTAAATTAAGTAGGCCTACGATGCAATATGGGACGTTCTCCAACAAAAAGTACAGAGAGATCTTAAGATTATCAGTTCGTGGTCGACAAAGATCAATATTTCTCTTTTAGATCAAATAACTCGGATGTTGTGTGTTAACATTAACATGCGAGTCTAAGTTTGACCGGCCAGTCGACCTGGTTGGCGCTGGCCTTCTATGCCCGAGGTTGCGTGTTCGATCCCGGACCAGGTCGATGGCATTTAAGTGTGCTTAAATGCGACAGGCTCATGTCAGTAGATTTACTGGCATGTAAAAGAACTCCTGCGGGACAAAATTCCGGCACATCGGCGACGCTGATATAACCTCGGCAGTTGCGAGCGTCGTTAAATAAACCATAACATTTAACATTTGACCGGCCAGATTGGGATTAGGAGTACTCTACTTTAAACAACTAATGACATCACGTTCCCAACGGACAAACACCCATGCCGAAAGCAAATTCGAATGACCTAAGCCATAAGCTCCAAGTTCATCGAGATTGAATGAGAATTAAAATTACAAATATAAATAAATAGACAGATCCGTCATTCATATCACGTAGCCCAAGAAAATTGGGTCGTGGCTCGTAATTTGTGTGTAACAACTTCGAATCACTGACAAGGAGGTGGATTTCACTCTATGACTAAACTTGTCTGCCACAATGCTGAGCTATCCTGTTACATAGTCTGGTAGGGAAGTGAATTTGCATACAGACAAACCCAGTTCCGTCACGGAAGCAGCTCCAACCCGAATAAGGCGCTTACAGCAACAAATGAGTCATTTCCACAGCTGGATGCACGCGTTCAACAAGCTGCAAACTGTGCAATCAGAAAAGACAAGAAAAACAAGAAAATGAATGAAGGGAGAATAAAATAAGAAAGGGCGACCGAGAGTAAGAAAGGAATAGACAGAATGTAGTAAGGAGCTACTGACAGGGTAGATCGTAAGGTGAATGAATTAATCGATCGGTAAGTTAAGTAGATAAACAGGGTGATTCATAATTCCTATTACACCTTTCTAGGAGTTGTCAAGGAGACTTAGTAGATAAAATTTTGATAAGCAACCCATGTCCGGAAATGCATTATTTCGATGCTACAGTGATCGTCGTCGTCTTCCTAACAAGTATTAGGTTGAGTGGCCTATTACGGTCTCAAACTAGAATTTTCAGTCCATCTCTTCTTCGGACGGCCTAGAGATCTTTTGCCATGCGGATGGTAATGAAATAGTGCTCTTGAAATTCTGAATCGATCCATTCGTTTGAGATGACCCTTCCACTGAAGTTGATATTTGCTGATGAACTGCATAATAGGTTCTATTTGAAGTTCTTGCATTATGTCTTCATTTTTTATGATACCAGCGAGTATATCCAGCTGTTCCTCTCATGAACCTCATCTCACTTGCTGTTATTCTACTGACATCTTTATTCTTCACAGTCCACGCTTCACTACCATAGTTTAATACTGGCTGTGCTAAGGTTTTGTACAAGCCTATTCTTGTGTGTCTTTGTACTAGTGAAGGTTTCATGATTTTATTAATGATCCCCATTGGTTTATTATATTTACATATTTTTTCAGCAATATCTACTTCATCATAAGGTGATAGTATGTAGCCAAGGTAAGTGAAAGTATTTACTCTTTCTATTATTTTATTATTCAAACAAATTTTAGTTGGCACAGGGAATTTCCCACAAAATGACATGCTTTTCGTTTTTTCAATATTAATTTGCATGTTATATTTTTCACTGACCATATTGAAATTGTGTACTGAATATTGTAAATCATCTTCAGTTGATGCTATGAGAACTACGGAACATCTTCTCGCTTGGAAAAAGAGACGTAAGTATTTCTCCCATTACAATAATTCATACAGAAAAAAATCAAATCGACATAAACCAGTGTATGTTGTCAATAAATTATCAAAAAAGGTTTGTGGAAACTGACTTATGTCACTTTTCCCAGGCACTGCAGAATTCTTCTTCCGAATCTAAAGGAGTCTCATAAACAAGACTCTTGATGCGGTCCCACACGAAAAAGTCAAGAGTTAAATCCGGCGATCGTGGTGGCCAAGAAGTTGGTCCGTGACTTAACATCTCTGTTTTCTCGGCTAACGTGTATTCAACCATACTGTACACTATACCGTTTTCAGCAACAAATGAATAGCAAGTGATGTTAAGGTCAAAGCAGTACGTAAGACTGTAAACAAAAGAAACGTGCCATCTGTTAACTGAAGACGTCGCCCTCCGTCAATGTGAGTTGCCTACTGTGAATCGGTAGAATTTATTTGATCTTGTCTTGAATATTTTTCCATCCGTGCGTCGCCAGCCCGCGATTAAAGAATGATGATGGAGTGGGGATCGAACGGAATGATTCAGATGCCTAATACAGGAAAATGTAGTAACCCCAAAAATATCACAAACTGCGATCTTGTCGGTCATAAGTGTCACTGTGGATTTTCCAATGAATAATCCCAAGCCCACTGGGACTGGAACCAGGATCGCCTGCGTGAAGAGTAATAGTTAGACTTCGTTGAATTGCCACACGCAGCATGCAATCAGGTTGCCTATGTACGGTAGTATAGAGGAGGTGAGCGACCGCCCGGTCTCGTAGTATAAGCAGTTCATGTTAAGAGTTGTGACCGGTCCAAATAGATAGAGCAGCTACAGCTAATGTATACCTATGTAAGCACTTGTTTTTGCATTACTGTGGTTGGAATAGTCAAAGTTTAACATTTGTTCAGTGCAGACAAGAATTCAATCAAACATACTACAATGAGAGTGTTGCTTTTCCAAACAATTACTCCTGGAATACCCTTACCCCCGCAGCCAGTCTTGACCCGCTGGAGAACGTGGTTGGATGCTGTTAATTATTATGCAGAACATTACGGAAAAATAATGGAGGTAATTCATGCATTGGATAGCACAGACAGTTCCGCTGTTGCAGCTGTAAAATCATTGCTTTCTGAACAGCTATTGAAAGATATTATGTCATTGATTCTAATTTTAAAATCGTGTCCAAAAGCATCATCCTGTTAGAATCGTCTAAACTACAACTCTCAGAAGCCCTTAATATAGTGGATAAAGTATCACAAACCGTTATCCAAAATAACAATTCTCTAATTTCAGAAAAAGTAAAATGTAAGTTGAGAAACATTATTGCTAAAAATTCTGCCTATTCACAACTTCGTATTATAAATTATGTACTATCAGATCACGACAAGACGCCTGAAGTTGGTGTACTAAAAAGTAATGACTTCCCGTTCTTAAGAAATGCACGTATTACATCGTGTGATGTTGAACTACAAGTTCCCAATATACAAACTGTTTAAGTGGCCATCGGAGGAGGTTACTTTGCAGTCGGTCAAAATGTACGTAACTCTTCACTGCAATGCACATATTCAAGGATGAAGTATCTTACATTAAATTTTAAGAGTTAATATATCTCACTATAAAATAATTGTATATTTACATGTTTAGACATTTCCTACTTCAATGATCATTCATTATATTTCTTGAATGGAAGATACAGGTGTTATTGTAACCGCAGTATACTGCTCAGTATTTACATGAGAGACACGCCCCCTTCTCATACAGTCTATACTGCGTGCACAGTAAACCTTGCGAATCTCGTGGCAATTCCACGAAGTCTACTAATAGAATATATCATCGCCACCGCAGAGGTGTCAGCTGATGGATAAGCAAAGAAAGGATCTCGGCAAGACAAGAATCCGGAAGCTGAAAGCCCATTCGAATATAAGAACTATCGTATCGGAGTCAAGGCACAGTAAATCGACACTTTCATCTCTGTTGACCCCTGACCTGTGAGCCTTCCGCTAATGAAACTTCATGACACGGCGCAGAATCAAGTTCTGCGAGGACCGGTGGCAGAACTTTTCAACAAAGAACAAAGGAATGAAAAACAAGAGAAAACTCTTTAAATAATAATAATAATAATAATAATAATAATAATAATAATAATAATAATAATTAGAGCGGTGCAGACGGAGCACATGACAGACAGAATGGCATCATAGCAAGGGTTCCGACGTTACTCGGCGTGTTCCCTGTGTACAAGCGACGGTCATGTACGCGATGTGTTGACGTACAGACGACACAATAGAAATGACACAGTTCCCTAACGTTTCTGCAATTAATTTTCTACAGATACTTTAATAAGATATCAAAATTGCAAAACTAATTAACCATTTCATCCTAAACAAATAATATATACTTTACATGTATGATTTCATACAGAACGCAAACAAAATCACTGTTTATTTGTAACGGGTTCATGATAGTCTATTCGCAAAAGCACTTGAACTATTGTTTTTTGTCTTTTTCTTTTCCTTACAATGAGTGTGAGTTATTAATGCACATGCTATACGTTAGCACTTTTCTTCCAAATGGGCCTATTGTTATCGTGCACAACAAATGACATTTGTAAGTTATTAACAGAAAACGAGTATCGTCTATCTGATAGCATGGCCTTGTATGTGGAGAAGCTTCTTTCTACGTCTGTTGAAACAACTGGGGCATACGTAAAATCCTGTACAACATTTTTTTTTCAACTTCTGTTATTTCTTCAAAGGAATCCTTATCTCCAGAAATACTGTCACTAATCTTGCAAAGTTTATAATATCCACCATTTTTTTTCAACATATTTGTTATTTTCGCAGATATTATTTTAGCAATTTTATCGTCTGCTTGAGTCACTTTCTTCCAGATATTTCACAATAGGAAAAACTGATCAACCAGTTTTGTACCAGACTTTTCTAAAGCTGTTATGCAATCACGAATAAACCCGTAATTGGATTCAATGTATTCTAATTGTTGTTTTATGCTTGAATCAACCAACAGACTTTAGGCTAGTGGTATTGCAAATGCATCTTTCACATCAAATGATTGAATAACATTCTGGACCTGGTCGAAATATTTACAGTAATAAATGCAGGCCTTCAATCAGGAACCCCATCGAGTAAGTATAGGAGAAGGAGAAAGAGATACACCAGGACATATCTTCTTGAATGCTTAACAAAACGCATCACACATTTCTTCATGGAACACGGATGAAGAACTATGACCCTGCTCACATTTTTCGCCTTTTTTTTCAACTTCATGAGGTCACGTTTGTGTACATCCCTATTTACATGTCTTAGAATATTACACGCTCTATTTACTGAAACTGATATTTTACACAATTTGCAGAATAGTTTATCTTCGCTGCAACAAAAAAATATCACCATATTCGGAAATAAGTCTCTTAAACTTCGCCGAACGGATTTTCTCCCCCTTAGGCATCGTAATACTAGAACCGAACTGTTCTCATGTTCCTTCAGTATTGACGTTTGCTTTACTAAGCTGTACCTACTGCTTGCAGCTATCCTGTGTACCGCAGAGTCAGACCTCTGCGGGTACACAAGGTGAATTTACAACCCTTGCCCTGTTGCCGTTGTGTCGAAAAACTGCTCCCTTTGCACTGCTCTAATAATAATAATAATAATAATAATAATAATAATAATAATAATAATACACTGCTACGCGGATTTAGCAGAATGTCTTTGAGTCTAAAGAAAGCAGCGGTACACTGGGGTCTGGTTGTTGTGACGAAAATCCAAGCTCTCGCATACCGACAAGGCATCATGTCACAAATACGTTCACGTCCGAGTATTTCTGACAAGGTAAATTTTATTCAACGCCTTGAAAACGGTGAAAATATTAAGGATATTGCAGGAGAGTTTAAGGTAATATTCATTAATTCATTCATTCGTCCTTTAATAATTTTATTTATTTACTTACGGTATTTATTTAATTTATGTATTTACTTATTTACTTTTTAGTTATTTATTTATTATTGTACTTTATAGATGTATTCTAAGAAATAAAATTAATTTTTACTAATGTTGTATAAATTTTTTTATTTAATTTGTTTAACTAGCTAGCTAGCGAGTACAAATTAAAATTATAAAACAAAAATGTTTCTAGCCACTAGCGTAAGAGCCAATAATATAACATCAAATTTACAAGGACAGTTTACTAAATACAGTAAGTAATTTAATTCAAACCAATAAATAACACACAAGAGCAAAAAAAAAAGAAGAGAAAAAGAAAGAAAAACCAAATTTAATATAAACTGACAATCAGACAGAAGCCAGTGATATTCAATAAAAACATGAATAAAGTCGACAGAACGAAAGAGGTAGGGAGAAAAAAAAACAAATTTCTCCTTCTGACGACGCCACAGACCAACGTCATGTCCTTATGTTGGCGACATTGTGTATTTAGTTAAATTTGGTAATAACCGTAACGGCATCGGTTCAAAGCTACCGTAGCAAATTCTCCAGTTTAGCGTTACTTTTTCTTTGAACAGTCCTGCCCGTGCCGTACCATGTTAAGGAATCCCTCGATTCATATTTCCTCGTAATCAAGTCAGAGGTTGACGAATTATTATTTTAATCAAGATTGATAAGTAAGCTGTGTTAGAATTTGCTTTTTATTTGTATATAGATATATTGAGTGGGCATTATTATTATTATTATTATTATCGTTATCATCATTACTTTTTCTTTTAATTTTGATGGATACTGACGGATTTCCAAGTATTAGACTGACGGGGATATAATTTATGTTTGGCTACACTGCCGCTGAGTATAGTCAGACTTCAGATGCATACAACAATATTGTTCTTCCTCTGACACATATCGTCAAGTGAGATGTACTGCTTGATAATAGATGTACATAGCAGCAGAACCTCAATCAGAGGATCATGATACATTAATGAACGACAATTTATCAGCTTCTGTGCTGCATTTTCGAAGTCAAAATACAAACTGTTAATATTAAGTTCGCGCCCTACTAACGCGATACGTAGGCCTACAAAACGACTTAACCTCTCTCCACATATCAATGGAACGGTCGGTTGATTTATATTCCCGACAACATTAGATTACAGGATTATGAAGACTGTTTATGAAAACAAGCATTGTAAATAAATTTAGTGAAGAAAGAAGGTGAATAGAATAATCTGAGGAAGACCCGAAAATGCAATTATTTTACTATCACATAGCATCGCAAGTTCTCCTTACACGTTAACAGATTTATTTCTATTTTGAACATTAACAAAAAGAACAACTTACCTTTGTACACGACATTATTCTGTCCAGTATTCTATTTATCTGCAGTAGCCATTCTAGTTCAGCAGATTAAAAAAAAACACTTTCTTCGGTTTAAAACATAGGGCTTCTTCAGCTTTACGTTTTACAGCTGTTCTAACAGTTCTGTTATCACTTCATTTAATAATTTAATTACGTAAATAGTTTCCTTAGATTTACGATTTGTGCATCTGAAACGAATAGTGTCATCATTGTCGATTCACTTCACTAAACTTGTAACTTTATATTTGTTAAGCACCCTCTTCCATGCACGTTATAAACCGTACTATAATCTGTTCCAACCCGATGTTGATATTATGCTGCCACCTACCTACACCAACCGTAAAGGAATTGGTCTAAATGGGTCGCTATGTAGGATCCAAACGTACTGCTGTTCCCGAGTTGTGCTTGTTTTTTTACTCGGGACAAATAGGAATACCGCTACAGTCCAAGGGCGCTACTATCTTATGTATAGGACGTGTTAGGCGGGAACGGGGAGTGGAGGGGAAGAGAGAGAAAGTACACAACCTGCAAAGATGCAGTAGCCTACCAACCCGAGACACGTATGAATTAACTCGGAAAATTGTACAGCTGGATTGTACAGCGGTGTGATTTCCCTGAACGCCTCCCTAACAGCTGCTTCAAATCTTCAATTGTTTGGTATCGATGTTTCGAGACATGCTACATAATTATTCCCCAAAGGGAAATCACAGCGCCTTTGCTGCGGAAAATTTCACACAGGACATGGCGCCGCATCATTTTGCGCCGCGACAATGATGGTGCCATACTGATGTTCTGGATCACTAAACAAGCTGGAACGTAAAGTATCAACCATTGTCACACATCTGCTATGACATGTTCAAAATAGATGCACATCAACATACAAACAAGGGGGGGGGGGACAAGACTTTCGGACCTTGGACCTTACTGTAGGAAGCTTCTTGGTTACAGGCGGCAAGTGAATTTAGCCTAGAATCTCTTCTTCGGTGAATGGACTCTTTACAACGCAGCTTTACTTTTTTCCAAAGCATGCCTTGTTAAAGTCTTTATTGTACAGTAGTGGCAAAAAAAAAGGACCGACCCTTGTAGCTGATTTCAGAGCCTTGTTCACTCCAGAGCACGGTAGACTGGTAACTAAGACTTTCGTGGTTCCAATCCTGCCTGGGAAGGAAACTTTTTTTTTTGTTCCTTATTCAAATTTATTCCCAATACTTTTCGATAGCAGCGATATTTTACTACTTAATTAACTTATTATTCCCATAACACGAATTTTACCAGCAATCGAAAAGTATTGGGAATAAATTTGAATAAGGAACAAAAAAAGTTTCCTTCCCAGGCAGGATTCGGACCACGAAAGTCTTAGTTACCAGTCTATCGTGCTCTGGAGTGAACAAGGCTCTGAAATCAGCTACAAAGGTCGGTCTGTTTTTTTTGCCACTCCTGTACTTTAGTAGTACAATATGCAACGAGCCTATAATGATAGTAATTAAGACGCGAGCATGTTTGTTTATGAAACGAGCGCAAGCGAGTTTCATAATTTTCATACGAGCGTCTTAATTACCATTATAGGCAAGTTTCATACGACTTTTTATGCTCGACCATATTTCTAACTTGAAATTATTCAGAAGTATTCATTTTATTTCTATCTGACTGAAGATCGGAAGTGACCTTGTGCATAGCTCGTAAATTGTGAGATGTGCGCAGACGCGAAAGTATTGATTTTTTCCGAGGAACAATAATGTCGTTGACCTTGATGTAATGTAGAGAATAACATGAACTAATTTTGATATAACCTGGAAATTGATTTAGAATTGAAAAACGAGATGACAAATTGAATTTATTTGAATATTATTTACAATTAACGCTAATTATTATAGTAACAGAACATAACCTTCTGCGACAGTATTGGATTTCCAGCCTCCGTGACGTTTCCCTCGTTGTCTTTCGATTTCATATCCGAGAATAATCGAAAACCTGAACTTTAATGAACAGGTGTACTTTAATGACATGCATTAAAGGACTGCTACCGGGTGTATAATTACTACATTTCGGCATGGTCGAGCATAAAAATATGAAGAAGCTATATTACATTAGATCCCTCATTTTGGAATCCATTATGACAGTACAGCCAACACTAGCCATTATACAGAGAGACAACACGGTAGCGGACTTGTTCGACTTTTACCCTAGCCCAGGTACTTGTTCAAAATCGAATAAACAGATCGCCACGATACAATAATAGTTATTACTAACACTTTCCTACACTGAAGGTCACTGCTACGAACTTTCCCCTTTGTAGTTGGCCCTGAGAAGAGAGATGAATGGATACAGAGAGAAGATTAAATGTTGCAGCCGTCTCATGTTTTATTAATGGAGCAGATCATCATAAACCATCGCAATGTCATAACAAACGAAACATCAATTCATTTCAGCACCATCCACCAGAGGTACTGAGAGGATTTGGTGATGCAACAATATGTGATGAAACATGTAGGCCTACATCTCTTGCAGCTTCTGCGATTATTAAAAGAAAACGAAATGGTAATGTGTTCATTTCCTGTAGGATTCTCTTTGGAATAATGTGTAAAATCTCTATTGTTTAAAACCGTCTTGTCATTCTGTTGCCTACGTTATTGTACAAAGACTGGCGAAGTTACCAGTGTGATTCAGTAGCACGCAGTTAAAAGTGCAATTTAGTTACAAAGCCAAAACTTAAGAAGAGACTGATATTTTATGGCCTCCTACAGTAGCCCTAATGTGTATTTAAGGCGTTGTGCTACTGAAATTTCTAAAATCCACAATTTTTTAGCTAGAGAGTTGAAATTTTTACTGAATATGCATATAAATATCATAATCACACATTGTAAATTTCAATCTTTTCTCTTAAATAGGCTACTTTTTTTTAAATTAAACTTATTATTTTTTTTATTTTCTTAGTGAAAATCCTATTTATAAAAAAATTATTATTTTAAATCTCATTTTTTCTCTTAAAGGTAACACTGCATTTTGCGCAATGGAGCATTAGTAATGCCATACTCTAATTTATTAATTTGTAAATAAATATATAATTTCTTCAATATTCAAACATTAATAAAAGAAAATAGTACTACTGCTTTACGTATAATTCTCTTGCAATAAAACTATGCCGAATACAACCAATCAAATGCTCCATTTCACAACAGAGATATTAATGAATAACTATGCCAAGTTTCATCACTCTAGCTTTAACCGCTGAAAAATAAAATGAATATGTGTCGTTGAAAACGTAGAACATTTATTTTTTAAGATAATTAAATTTAAAGTTTTGATTACACATAACTCGAGCAGAAATTTAAAAATCATTTTGTACAAAACACTAATCCAACCTGTAATATGGATCGGAAACATGGAGCTTAAAACTAAAAAAGGAGAAACACAAATTAATGTTTTTTGAAAACAAAGTGTTGAGGAAAATGTTTGGTCCAATTTTTGACCCACTTGAAAACAAGTGGAAAATTCGACATAATAATGATATTCACAAACTTTATAATCAATCGTCAATTTTAGATGTAAACGGACCAGGAGATTAAATTGGGCAGGACATTTTATACGTATGGATGACTGCAGCAGCGCAAAACAAAGATATACGAACACCTTTAAGGGGTTAGGTACAGCTTATAGCAGTAAAATTGAGGAAATATTCAACATTTTTTTCCTCCATTACTGTATCTTGTACAAAAATGAAAATTAGTATATGTAAAACACTGTCCTTCTGCTAAATGAAAAAATTATTTTTACGATTTAAAAAAATTATTTACATTTTTTTTTCTTCAAAATTCAGTTCATTGTGCAGTGATGAAGTGTTTCTCACATAACTCAAAAACTATCCAACATTCTGTGATGAAATTTTGTGTGTATTTATGCAATGGGATACAAGATCACTTCTCTACCTTTCATAGATCGTCTGCTAAAAAATGAATTCATTTAAAAATGATCAAATATCAGTATTTTCTTATAACACAAAATAAAAAAAATATTATTTCTTAAGGAATGTAGTTGAAAGAGCATGATATTGTAAACATGAGTTTCAGCAATAAAATAAAAGAGAGAGAACTTGAAAAAATTAACAAGTTAATGAGTTATGAGGGAACACTTTTTCACTGCACAGTGAACTGCCACCATTATGAATTTTGAAAAAAAATAAATAAATAATTTTTTTAAATCATAAAAATATCTTTTGCATATAGCAAAAGGACAGTGTTTTACACGTACCAATTTTCATTATTGTACAATATACAATAATGGAGGAAAAAAATGTTGAATATTTCCAAAAATTTTACTGCTGTAAGCTGTACCTAACCCCTTAACAACACAAAGCCACTGGGAAAACCTCGAAATAGATGGAAAGATGAAATTCAGGAGGAATGCATGGAAATAGAAATTACCAACTGGGAGAACTAGCAAAAGACAGAACAGAGTGGAAGCGTTTTGTGAAATCTACATGGAGTTGACATGCTCCATAATGTCCTTTGATTGATTGATTGATTGATTAACTCGAGTATTAACTCAACTTCTACAAATTATACAACAGTATACTTATAATTAAGACATTGAGATACAATTTTCAGTGAATCCGTAAATTTTTTAGCACGAAAATAAAAAATGATAAAAATTTGTCAAAATTCGACTACTTTCAGTAGTAAGAAGTTCTAAGAACACGTTCTGCGATAGGAGCTGTGTTATAGCTTAAGAACAAGACACTGCGTACGATTCTGTTTCTTGTAGAATCAAACTTGCCAAGGAAACCCTTTACGTCCAGTCTCTTAGAGTAACACAGGTAACAGTGACTCATTTAATGTTCGTAGTTTTGATGTAAAGTCTACAAAAACGTAGTAATTTTTATATAACATTTAGGAAGTGAATGTTAAATATCGTCGTTGTTCCTGCAATAACTCCTATGTAACATATTTATCAATTTTCAGGTTTATGCTGTATTAAAGAACTTAAATAGTGATATGGCAAATAATAAAATCTGCTATATGTAATTATATTTCTTTGTTTCGAAAATGTAAGAATTCACAGTCTCCTACGTACGGCTGCCATAGGATGAATAAATGTGTTTTTTCTTCCTACTGAAAATTTTTATATTTTACATATAGGAGTTATTGCAGGAACAACGACATGTCAAAATAAAAATACTTTTTTTTTTAATATTGACAAAATACTGATAATCCTGTGATTTTTGTGATAACAAGTTATATCACCAGGTGTAAATGCACAAGTAAATACGAGTATTATGCCAAATGAAAGTGAGATTGCCTTAAAAACGTAAGCACGAACTGCCATGGCTGAATCCCAGCAATAAGTTACATAGTAAGGGCTGGATTTTTACATCCAACGCAAAAGACAATTTCCAAACAAACTCATTTCCAGAAATATGCACTTTTCATTATATGAATTGTGTTCAAGTGAATGACTAATCAGATTCGTAATTCCACTAGATTGCGTGGCATAGAGTGGTGGAAAACTTTAACACGTAATAGGTTTAGGGTTGTGAAAGATAATACAGGAGGACTTCGGTAATCTGAAAGTCCGATAATCCGAAAGCACTACTAAATGTGCGCACAATACCGGAAACACAGAAAACGAGAGACTACAGGAAAGGATGATCCAATGAAGCTCCCTCCTCTACCTGCAGTGCTTAAGTTGGATATAAAGGGATATTAGGCAGAATAAAAAAGAAAGACAATGATTTGTGTCACTTTTTTATATTTATAATAGTGTACAATGTGTTTCTTTAAGTTCAGGTAGAGTAATTCCAAACACAGGGAATATCTTTAAACTGTCCCGGAGAGTTGCCGCTTCCCGCTCTCAGAAGACCTTGTGACTAATACGCTGATGACGTAGTTCCTGGTTGGCGGTCTCAGTGCTGACTGAGGATGCATACTCCAATACTCTTTAGTTTCTGAGCTGTGCTTAATTGTGTGAGGTTTTCAGTTGCAATGCCATTTTCATTACATGAACGTGTGTATATTTATAATACTTACATAAAATACAGAAAATCTTGTGCGAAAATGCGACGCAAGTTCCGACAGAAATTTCTGAACAGACCCATGCCTTGTGTAAAAACAATAAAAAAACCTATCTAAAAATGCAAAGAAACAGGTTCAATAAATGATCGTAAAAGACTACATAAGAGCTAAAATGGAGTCAATCAGTGCTGCTGAACTTGTGAAAGTTAATAATAATTTTATAAGAAGGTGCCAGCAATGTGTAGCAGTCAACGGGGGACATTTTGAGAATAAAATATGAGCTGGGTAAGTACAAATAACTGTACACTGCTTGTCTGCCAGGCGAACAGCCGGTGCATGCATAGCGGAAGACAGTCGCTCTGCGGAAATTCCAACTCTCCGGGACAGTTAAAAGATATTCCCTGTGTTTGATAATCCGAACTGCCTCTGGTCCCAATTAGTTTGGATTATCGATGTTCTATTGTAATTCCTCACAATGGCTAAAGACAAAACTTGCCTCTACTATCCAGTACATCCTCTGGGACTGACAATCTTGTCCATTATTTCAGTCCAGTGCTTGCATATCTTCAATTACAATATTCTGCGAGTGTCCTATTCATATCTGTCAATCTTGAGTGTTATTTTTTCATTCTAATGCTTGTAGATTTTTACTTGTCATACACAGTAGGCCTATGTTACGTTGTATTGAAATTCTGAATTCTGTTCCGGATACTAGTTTTTGTCATTTCAACCTTCTGAAATAAGAGGGTCAATATTGGTCATTACATACACCGTCTTAGAACCTTCAACTTGCAAGTAAAACATTTTTATTTGAAAGGTCCAGGGAAAAAAACAGGTAAGTCAGATGGAGTTTGAGGTGCCATTAGATTCTCTATGGAAAGAACTATCGTTTAGAGGTATGAAACAGGAAAAGAAACAGATTAGTCATGGGTTTATTTGCCTTCAAATTTTTGGCGTACAGGAAAAGAAGCAGGTAAGTCAACTGTTTCAGCGAAAAAAACCAGGTTTCATGGAAAAAGTGACACCTGGTTTTTTCCCTGGACCCTTCATTTATGTATTGCACGTTATGTGCCATATTTCCGATATTCTTACCATACGGACCTTTAGCAAATAAAGATTTAAAATATTTAGGAATTTTCATTATATTTAACCCAAAATTTGACTAAATTATTTAATTATTTTTCGAGAACAGGTAGAACAGACATTTCAACAGGCCAATAGTTCAGGGTAAAATTAAAAATCCTCGCGCAACATTAATAAAATATTGTGGTGACAGTAGTGTATAGTATCACAAGTATTAACAATGCGCGAGGGTTGTTAGCATTACCCTGAACCACTGAGACAAGTCTATTTTTCTAGTCCATGAGCAATAATTCCAATGATTTAGTTAAATTTTGAATTAAGTAATGAAAATCTCGTAATTATTTTTAATAACATCTCTAACATTCACTTTTTCTTCGTTGTTTAGGCGTGCAGTAAGAATATCGGAAGTATGGTAGTAACCGTTTGTCACCACTTTTATAGTATTACACAGAACTAATTGAAATAAGACATTTCTGAATATTTCTAGCTTCTGAATTCGATTTTGTTCGTTTTCGTGTTGTAATAATTAAGTCCTGCCTTAGCTTTATTTGTATGCTCAATTTTGTTATTCTAATAGTGAAACGAAGGAAAAAATTAAACACGAAATATTTATTTAATAATAAAATCGATTAAAGTAGAATGGTAGATGGATGCAAAACATAAAACAAAATGAAGGAAATACATTTAATACGATGAAAACAAAATTGCAGGCCGTATTATCTACAACGTTGCAATGTGGACTGCATCGTTCAGTGGTTTGAAATTATTGGTTTTTAAATTAAATTTATACGAAAACCGCCCACGTTATTGAAATGTGAGAGAGAGATAAATGATTCTTTATTAGATTTTCTATCGATATGGACAAAAATAACGTTAAAATTCGCAATAGTTACATAATAAGAGGGTGTTAAACATTTGGGAAAAAACATTTTTTCTTACAGTTTTTTACATTACAGTTTTTTTCTTACATACAACATGAGCTATTCGCTCTGAAAATCTGCAGGGTTATTTCACTTCCACCCTGTATATTCCATTACGTAGAATGTAACTATCTCTCGAGGCTCATTCTCCTACCATATTTAAGTATTTCTGAACTAATATCAAACTGACATGGAGTCGGCATGATAACGGGTTTCCGAAGCACATTTTATATTAACAAAAAGAAAAATAACTTGTCTAGCAGTCGAATGTACTGTATGTAGTTAGAGTATCTGGGAATATGTTGGGTTTAATTTTGTCGAAATAGCATGGGTTGCAAAGTTCTATCCCCATGACGTGAGGTTGAGTCTGCAAACATTGGACATCAACATCATTCCCGCAAGAAAATTTGTAGAGCGGATACGTTAACACGTCTTGAAATCGATTACAAAACTAAATTCAGTGCTATAAAATATTACCCAGAAAGTCTTTATTTCGATTCGTTGTTTAGTGTAATAAAATGAAGTAGAAATATAATTTCAGTCTCATCTACAGGACATTTCAACGAGACCAACAACAACAATAAATTCGTCGACATCATTGTAGAGATTCAGTTCTGGATTGTGGTCCATTTTTAAGGAACGCCCTGTACCTTCACTTCGTGGCAGTTCTATTGGGGTGCCTCCACTAGTGAAGCGGACGTCGCGGCGGGCTCGCTGGGTTTGTCCGTCTGTCCGAAGCCCTCGTTGAGGCTGTAGTACTGCGGCGCTTCTTCGCAGGCCACTGCGTCCTCCGGTCGTGTGCACGTGAAGCTCTCCTGCAAATTCACATTGTTAATACATAGTAGGTACCCGCTACGCGTTGTTCAACCTGTGCACATATTCATTTGCTTATAAAGAATAGATTATATTTATTATTACTCGAAAACTGTCTTTCTTCAGTTGCGCCTAAGTCTCAGCTTTAGCGCACTGGTCTTCTATTCATTTGACCTGGATTCGATTCCCAACCAAGTTGTGATGGAATTTGTGTTGAACAAAGCAGATATTAAGGAGGGTTTTGAAGGGGCACTCCAGATTTTCTCTTTTATTCCACCATAACGTACTTAACATAAGACAAATTTATTATATTGCATTAATAAAATTCATACATAAAAATCGAAATAATTTTGAATTGTTTTCTCATAGTTATGAAATAAGAGGTATGAATTCTTTAAGATTGTTTGAACCAAAATGCTACACTGTTCAGTATTTAATCATAGTAGTAATTTAGGCCCAAGAATATATAACAAATTTATATTTAAATATCCTAATCTTGTCAATTCTAATAGTTCTAGTATTACATTTTAAAAGTTATGTATGGATTTTATAAAAATTGAAAAAATTTAAATCTATATATATTAATTGCATAGTAGACATAAGACAAATTGTACTGTATACTTATTAATTTCAATTCAGGAATCCGCCCCTGAGCACGAGTTCTACTCTTTCAGGGGCGAGCTAATGTTTTTCTGTATATATTATATTTTATGTTACTTTATTTATTTTATTTTATTGGGTTATTTTCAGGGGCGTATTTTGCGGGCTACCGGCGGTAGCCCAAGGAAATTACAAAAGAAAAAGTTTATAATATAACATAATGTAATAATTTTGTATTATTAGTTTTACCATAGTAATTAAAATTAAAGTAATTGTTAGATATATTTTGTGTAATAATAGGGTCAGCGGTAGCCCAAACCCTTTAACCAGTATACGCCACTGGTTATTTTACGACGCTGTATCAACATCTAGGTTATTTAGCGTCTCAATGAAATGAAGGTGATGATGCCGGTGAAATGAGTCCGGGGTCCAGCACCGAAAGTTACCCAGCATTTTCTCGTATTGGGTTGAGGGAAAACCCCGGAAAAAACCTCAACCAGGTAACTTGCCCCGACCGGGATTCGAACCCGGGCCACCTAGTTTCGCGGCAAGACGCGCTGACCGTTACTCCACAGGTGTGGACTATTTTATGTTACAACTATTAGCAAAATAAAATAAATAAATAAATAAATTCCACCATTTACCCTTAAAAAGCTTCTTATTCAGACATTTGTGATTCCCCATTTTGATTATTGTGATTCCTTGCTGACAAAAACCCATAACCTAGCTGAGAGATTACAGAGTGTTCATAATGTGTGTATAAGATTCATCTGCAATAAGCGAAAATTTGATCGTGTAACACTATACCTCGAGCTTATATCATGGGTTCGCCTGAAGGAAAGAATCATGCATTCACCGACAATGATATTTAAATCTTGCATAGGCCTACCTATACTCCTACTTATCTAGCAGCAGGTTTTCAGTTTCTCACAACAGTACGGAATGAGAATCAAGAACTTCTTTCTATCCCTCATCTAATACCCATCCTCCTATACAATAATATTACCTCGTCTATGGAATTCTCTACCTGGTGACATCAGGGATTGCCGAACGCTATCGAAATTCAAAATTAAGTCAGGAATGTATTTTTTGCCTAATAAAATTTATTATTAATACTTTACAAGATGTGTTAATCAGGTACAGTTTTTGTTTAATCGTTTATAATTGAGGCCCTAACATTCTAAATGTGCTAAGTGCCAAAAACAACTTTCTGAGATATTGATGAAAAACACACTGCAAAATGCATGTTGAGATGCCTAGAACACCATTTTTGGCGCACGAATGAGTCACTTACAGTTGAGCTATGACCGCAGTCTAGTATATACAGCCACGAAACTTGAGTTGTGAGGATGCTAGGAACAATAGACTGTGCTGGTACTATTTCGCATTGTCTGTACTGAGGTGACAGTGGCGATCCTAGTGGTTAGCAACTATCTATGGATGCATATTTACTACGTATTCAGCTTCGTGACTGTATACACTAGGCTGCGCTATGACCAAGACAATTTAATATGATATTCTGATATGGATGTTTCTCCCTTAGGCTGAATAAAATGAAATTTGAAAAATTGGCACTTAACACATTTAGAATATTAAGTCTTCAATTGTATTTCTTGTTTGTATTATTAGTTGCTCTTTTTAGTTTAATTATTTAGATTAATAATATTAATGTAGATTTTAAGCTTTGTTTAATTGTATACAAATTTAACATTTTTCATATTTTTGTATTCTTATTGTTTTCGTTTTGCATTACTATAATTGTAAATTTTCTTGTTTTATGTCTACGTTTTTGTGTAATTGAATGTTACCAGTTTCTTCGCTGCTGTCCAAAAATGTTGTATGTGTACATCTTCCTGGTGGTATGGAAGAGAAGGTCTAAATGGCCTTAAGGAGTTAGGTACAGCTTACAGGAGTAAAATTTTGGAAATATTCAACATTTTCTTCCTCCATACTGTATCTTGTACAATAATGAAAATTAGTAGGTGTAAAATATTGTCCTTTTGCTATATAAAAAAAGAATTTCTACAATTTAAAAAAATTATTTACATTTTTTTTTTTTTTTTTTTTTCAAAATTCAGTTCACTGTGCAGTGATGAAGCGTTTTCCACATAACTCAAAAAGTATCCAGCATTCTATAATTAATTTTTTGTGTATATTTATGCATGTCATATCTACAATATGATGCAAGATCACTTCTATACTTTTGATAGATTGTCTGATAAAAAAAAATAATTCATTTTAAAAAATGGTCAAATATCAGTATTTCCTTCTAACACAAAATAAAAAAAAAATATTATTTATTAAGGAATGTAGTTGAAAGAGCATGATATTGTAAACATGAGTTTCAGCAATAAAATAAAAGAGAGAGAACATGAAAAAGTTAACAAGTTTATGAGTTATGAGGAAAATGCTTCATCACTGCACAGTGAACTGCCCATTTTGAATTTTGAAAAAAAAAAATATATAAATAATTTTTTTAAATCGTAACAATATTTTTTTCACGTAGCAGAAGGACAGTACAGTATTTTACACATATCAATTTTCATTATTGTACAAGATACAGTAATGGAGGAAAAAAATGTTGAATATTTCTAAAAATTTTACTGCTGGAAGCTGTACCTAACCCCTTAACTCTACCAGAATGAATATATTATTATTATTATTATTATTATTATTATTAGTAGTAGTAGTAGTAGTAGTAGTAGTAGTAGTAGTAGTAGTAGTATCAACATTATTATTATTATTATTATTATTATTATTATTATCATCATGATGATCATCATCATCATCATCACTGCATACCTGATTAAACAGGGTCTCCTCAGGGCAGATGAAGCTCCACTTGAAGGTCTGCTCCTTGCCATCGGCGAACTGTACTGGCAGGCACACGTGAAACAACTGACAGTCATTTTCCACGTCTGCGTAGTAACCATAGATACGCTGGTCGCACGAGAACGAGTCTGCGATGTTGGACCGGATGGATGTCGCATTACTCGGCAACCCCAGAGCTTCCTCGGGCGCAACTTGCCGCGCCACCTACGGCACACAAGCAGGATGAAGGACATGCAAGTCAAATTTCAATGTCGATAGGCTACTCTAGACACTAGAGCAGTGATGTCAGAGCAAGCGCATTTTTCTGACCTTGACATTGTGCGCGGGCATCAAGCGCAAGGTATGGAAGGAGGAAGGGTTATGTATAGACCTATGAATAAGCAGCATGGCTAGGTATATGTTTTAATTGTAACTAATATTACATAACAAAACTATTATCGCATTCTGCTTTTAAGGTGATATTGGTGTGCAACTTCCTATCATTAGAATATTAAATTTTCTTGAAATCTGCTCAAGCTATAAAGCTGACTTTTTATTACAACACATTGGCACATATCTTTTGTTTATGATGTAACAATAGTTGCTTTCTTAATTCATTACCTTACAAACAAACATTTTCCATGCGAATATTTTCAAAATTCGTAATGCACTCTCTTCAGTTATACATAGTTAAGAAACATTATATTTACGAAAACATTGTTTCAGTACCTGTAAGACTACTAAACAAACATATCTGATAATTTAATTTTTCTGTAAGAAAAAGTTGAGAAAATATTTCTTTTGAATAAAAAGCAAACTTGTGAAAAATGAGCATTAAAATTAAAACTTACGTTTTTATAATGCAATTATACTTTTCAGACAAATCTAAAAATGAATATGGATACAGTTTTAATAAGTTCTCTTCCCTTTATCCATTGAATCAGTGCTGGCCATCCCTGTATATAATTCGACCAAGCGACAAATACTGCCTCACTCGTCTGTCTCTTTCCTTTCCGCTGTAAAGCGCTCAGGTTCTCCTGAGCTCTAAAGCGCGCGCTTGCTCCTATGGGCATCAGTTGACATGACTGCACTAGAGGGTCGAATTTTTCACAATGTAGACCTGAGTTCAAGTCCGAGTGAGTCCATATTGAATTTACTGTGGAAATAGACCATCCCAGAGAGGTTTTCTTGAAGTACTCCGGTTTTCCACATTCAGGTTTCATTCAGTTTCTATAAAATGCAGTATCAAGCCGTGAGTTCAAACCTCGTTTAAGACATGAATATTATTGTATGTTATATGAAGTGGATGCTTTGAGTTGTGTCGATCTCTAAAGAACGTTCGGAGTTTAGAAAATACCATTGGGTATATAGGAGTCTTCTTAGCGGACATCATCCTCATTATTATACAGGGACATTATTTTATTTTTACTTCAATTTTTATTGTACCTCAGTTTTTGAATGTACTTCGCTCCCACCCCTCCTACTAATGAAGTTCCATCTGTCCTCCACACACAACCAAGGCCGCATATAATAAACAGTACTGAGTTGGTGAGTATAGTACGTTCCAGAAATATGTTCGCGTTTTCCAGTGACGAAAGAGCTTTCAATATTGAATCATATTTTCGCACAGGTACTGCCGTCCGTTTGCCTAAGTCGCATCCCGATTTCCCCCACCTGCTTCTGCTCGCCTCTCTGTAAAGGCTAGTGGCTGGGCTGTCTTAGCTCTTTTCTGAAAACATTAATTTCTTTTAGGAATTGGATGTCTACGTAATATTATACAGGCACATCATTTTATTTTTACTTCAATTTTTATTGTACCTGAGTTTTTTAATGTACTTCACTCCTACCCCTTCTACTAATCAAGTTCAACCGTCCTCCACACAGATTCAAGACCGCATATACAGTCATAGTAGCCTTACGGTCATAGTAAACAGTACGTTCCAAAAATATGTTCGCGTTTTCTAGTGACGAAAGAGCTTTCAATATTGCATCATTTTCGCACAGGTACTGTCGTCCATTTGCCTACGTCGTATCCCGGTTTCCCCCACCAGCTTTTATTCGCCAGCTAGTGGCTGGGCTATCTTAGTTCTTTTCTGAGAACATTAATTTCTGTTAGGAATTGGACGCCTACGTAATATTATACAACTGTTTAAAATAACTTAAATAAAAGGGCCTCGTTAAGTAATTAACTGTCACGTGATTTCCTCCCGTTCTACGACCCTACGACATAACAACTTGGACGGACAGTAGATAGTATGTCTGAGTAATTTTATCTTTTCGGATCGGGCAGAAGTGAAGATTGAATTTACAGTACGTAAGGTACTTTTTTATAGAGTAGGTACAGAATTATTTCAACATGAGTTACTAGTACGAAGGAAGAAACTGGTAATTGGGATTAGGTACAATAGTCTATAGTGCGATAATATGCACATTAGAACTGAAGTTTGTATCGAAATGAACGGCCACCATTTTAAAAAATGTGTTTAAATATCCATATTATGATTATTTTTCAATTTAAATTCATTCTCTATATTGTACGCTAATGTGCTGTAGACAGTATAATATACACTGCACAATGAATACGTCCACATGGACAGCTCAGTTCGTGAGTAAAAACACTCATTGTTAATACTGTACTGTATTTTGGTTAAACAAAAACCTAATGAAAATTATCAAACTCAAAAGCGCAATATTTCCTAGTTTACGTAAATGGATGAATTACTTTTCTTCCCTCCTATACGTAGTAAAGTGATTTGTTTGTATATTACGCCAGTATCATCGAACTCCAGTCGTGGAAGGGGGTAGCAAACGGCGTTGATCTAGAGGTATAGGCAAGTTAATGTTAAAAATGTTAGTAAAAATAAAATGATGTCCCTGTACAACTGTTTAAAATAACTTAAATAAAAGGGCCTCGTTAAGTAATTAACTGTCACGTGATTTCCCCCCTTTTGTACGATCCTGCGACATAACCACTTGGACGGACAGTAGATAGCATGTCTGAGTAATTTTATCTGTGTGGGTCGGGCAGAAGTGAAGATTGAATTTACAGTACGTTAGGTACTCTTTTACAGAGTAGGTACAGAATTATTTCAACATGAGTTACTAGTACGAAGGACGAAACTGGTAATTGGAATTAGGTACTATAGTCTATAGTGCGATAATATGCACAAAAGAACTGAAGCGGATTAGAGATCAAGATTTTTTTTTTTCAGTGCGTAGCCGGTCACAAAACCGACTGAAATGTGACTGCAACTCTTGAGACACTGGGTTCGCCGACCTCGCACATTGTTATGTAAACAAGATTCACCCAAGAGCATGGATCTCTGTGACGCAAGGCTCGCGCTTCCGCTGAGCAATACGGCGAATGTTGCTAAGTATAGTAGCCTGTCCCTTCCAATGGAAACGAATTAAAACACTATGGTTGCAGGTAATGGCCGAGGAAGCCACTTAATGTTAGTTACTCTTTCTATTGGTACCGGCACAGACTGAAAACAAGATACCAATATTTTATTACATGTGCCATTTTTGTATACTGTAGTTCTAGTAAGAGAAATATAGACAACACAGGTTTTCGGCAACTGATTAACAAAGTAAATGCTAATGATACTCGTAAGAAACAGAACAAAGATGCACTGACTTCTGTACCTCTTCGTTCATAATTCGTTTCCTCATCTTCATTACCTCGTAACTCCTATTCTGTAAGTTGATAGAGTGATAATTGGGAGGGGAATCCCCACTTGGAGACGTTACACATTATTTTGAAATGCTAAGAAATGCCAACCTTTAAGATCTGAATTAAGGGGTTAGGTACAGCTTACAGCAGCAAAATTTTTGGAAATATTCAACATTTTTTTCCTTCATTACTGTATCTTGTACAATAATGAAAACTGGTATGTGTGAAACACTGTCCTTTTGCTGTATGAAAAAAAAAATATTTTTACGACTTAGAAAAAATTATTTATATATATATATATATTTTTTTTTTTCAAAATTGAAAATGATGGCAGTTTACTGTACAGTGATGAAGCTTTTCCCTCATAACTCATAAACTTGTTAACTTTTTCATGTTATCTCTCTCTCTTTCATATTAATTCTGAAACTCGTGTTTAAAATATCATGCACTTTCAACTATATTCCTTAATAAATAATATATTTTTTTTTATTTTGTGTTAGATGAGAATACTGATATTTGACCATTTTTAAATTAATTTGTTTTTTATCAGACAATCTATCAAATGTAGAGAAGTGATCTTGCATCATATGGTATATTTATAATATGCATAAATTCACATAAAAATTTCATCACAGTATGTTGGATAGTTTTTGAGTTACGTGGGCAACGCTTCATCACTGCACAGTGAATTGAATTTTGAAAGAAAAAAATATAAATAATTTTTCTAAATCGCAAAAATATTTTTTTTTTTCATATAGCACAAGGACAGTGTTTTACACATATTAATTTTCATTATTGTACAAGATATAGTAATGGAGGAAAAAAATGTTGAACATTTCCAAAATTTTACTGCTGTAAGCTGTACCTAACCCCTTAAATGAATAATCAGAATAAATGAAATACTAATTTTGTGCGTCCAATACCCCATATTTATCACCAGACTTACTTTAAGAACACCATAATTTCAACATGTAGCTAAATGAATTTTTTTGGCACCAAATGGCTTCCCAAAATCATCAAAATCACCAACTTGGCAACACTGAATAGACATCACATTGTGTTTCTTTAGACAGCCACCAACACTTGAAAAATGAACGACCGATAAGAGACTCGTGGTTCAGCAGTGTAGAGAGTTTTTTTTTACTTGGTTATTTAACGACGCTGTATCAACTACGAGGTTATTTAGCGTCGATGGAACTGATGATAGCGAGATGACATTTGACGAAATGAGGCCGAGGATTCGCCATAGATTACCTGACATTCACCTTACAGTTGGGGAAAATCTCGGAAAAACCCAACCAGGTAATCAGCCCAAGCGGGAATCAAACCCGCGCCCGAGCGCAACTCCGGATCGACAGGCAAGCGCCTTAGCCGACTGGCCTCTGGAAAGTCTGACACTTTGTGACACTTGGGGTAAATGAAGCATCGTGAAGCAGGTTCTGTCAGAATACTTCGGGGCTACTTGTGCCGCTTGACCTCTGCGGTCCATACATCACTGCCGCGCAACTTCCGAAGAAGAAACGACAAGAGTGAAAGTTCTCTAATGCCGCTTCGGCCAATTATCTGGTGTTATGCAAGCGCAGTTGTCCAAAAACAGG
Organism: Periplaneta americana; assembly: GCF_040183065.1. Classification (NCBI taxonomy): domain Eukaryota; kingdom Metazoa; phylum Arthropoda; class Insecta; order Blattodea; family Blattidae; genus Periplaneta; species Periplaneta americana. The sequence goes on along the minus strand of NC_091117.1, from coordinate 190,155,370 downwards.
GACAGGCATCCGGACGGGTTAGGAGTCAATGAGTGTGTCAGACATGTTGCGTTCAGATGCGTGTCACGATATTCCGTCAGAAACAGCATCATCAACATAATTATCATCGTCATTATCATACACATCGCCCAGTAACGCTGTACGTGCCGGATTTTGGGCATGAGATCAACAAAACTTCAGTAGTACGAAAGCTTGGGAGTATAATAAGTTACGAAATTCGTAACTTCGTAATTAGAGTCTTTTAAAATGCTTTTTGCACTTACAAAATTTACACAAAGCAATGTCATTTTCACTTAAAATTCATGACCTTCTATATTCTGTTGCACGAGGAGACGTATTTACTTCGTGCTGTCGTCCCATATTCACTACGTATCACTTCCACTATATAGGCCTACTATACGCTAAGTCAGAAAAATCAGGTAGATTAAAAAAACTTGACAATTGGCGTTTTAAACTTTCTATAAAGACAGTAGCTATAAAGGAGAGACCAGAATTCCTACCCTAATCTGCCTACCTAAATGAGTGATGTTCTAAAGAATAAGTGGTAATGAGAAAAATTACATTTGTAATTCTTTCTCTTTCTGAATCGACTAAAAATCCAATGCGATGTAGAGAAGAGTGTATCTTAGGATCAACATTAGACAGGTACACAATGCAGACCTCTCTGATTGTGTGGTCAGCACGACACATGGTCACCGCTGAGACAACACAAGACAATGGACAATCACCCAGTTCTATAGACTGAAGATAAATCTTTTCCTTTGGCCGCGCCAGAAATCGAACTCCGGACCGCTTGGATGAGGACAGACTCTATAACCTAGCCTCAGTGTCAATGCTCTGGACTACATTTTTAGGCAAGAAATTATTTATTATTATTATTATTATTATTATTATTATTATTATTATTATTATTACAATCGGGAAACTACAAAAATACATAGGCCTATTAAATATAATAGAAACAAAAATATATTAAACAACTATTATATAGCCTTCATAAAACAAAACTGAACATGCGAAATATTGTGAAATTATGAAAGATAAGTGGAACGGAGAAAAATTCTTTCCGGCACTGGGATTTGAACCCGGGTTTTCAGCTCTACTTACTGACGCTCTATCCACTAAGCCACACCGGATTCCCATCCCGATGTCGGATCGAATCCGGTGTGACTTAGTGGATAGAGCGTCAGCACGTAGAGCTGAAAACTGGGGTTCAAATCCCGGTGCCGGAGAGAATTTTTCTCCGTTCCATTCATCTTTCATCATATGATGACGCAGAATATCTGCACGGAAATATCATATATACTTCGGTACATCATAATAATATAATAAAATACTGAAACAAAATAGAAATATAAATTAAATAATTTACCCCTCTATGAGAAAATATTTGTAGTGATTATTTAAAATAATAACTTTAAAAAATGTCAAAATGTTTATGCTTATCACATAACGATAACAATTTTTAAAAATCGCTCAAATTCGCTTTATCTAGCTATAATTAATATATGTCAACGTACTGTATATTGAAATAATTTTTAATATTAATTTTCTATTTATGAAAATCGGCCCTTAATGGTGATAAAATATTAAAACTTCTTATACCTTGCTTCAGTGGTTCCCTCACGTGTAACATAAGTTTACGACGAAGAATGCTAAAATACGAGCAATGAGATTATCTCCGCTTCACCCCGTATCTGACCTGATGTGGCCTGCGATGTTTAGGAATATAAATTCTGCAGACAGAAGTAAAAATAGTTCCATATCTAATTAATTATTTATTCAAAACATAGGATTCTGGAGAGAGAGAGAGAGGCTATAGCCCATCTCATTTTATTTAGGACTATCTCTTCGTTTTATGTGAGAAACAGAATGGAAAAAAGTTATCAGAGAAATGTTTCATTACATCGCCATGTTTTGTATCTAACTTTACATAGAGAAGCATCAATTTTGTTACTAAAATATTATTATATTATGTGTCCGTAATTTCCAGATAAATTAACTGAATATCAACAAAATTCGTCCAAAAGTTTTAGGAGGCATTGCAGTGTACAGACGGACAGACACGGTATCCCAAACTCACTCTTTTGGTATCGGGGCTCCTGAAAACTTGTCTCACTGAGGAAATCTCTAAATAGATTTTTGCAACATTACAACATTTTTTATAATGAGAAAGCAAAGTTCAGGAACGCTTCGCAGTCGGCCAGAACGAATAACGGGTCATCCTTAGAGATAAGAACAGATGTTAGTACGTATAAAGCGTTAGTTCTTGTGCAGAGCCCTTCAGACAGTCACCGACAAATCGATAGTTGGGGAGCAGGTCCGGGACAGAAGCATGTATAAAACACACGTGGTTTCCGGTCACTCCCTCCAACGCCTGGGAAAATACTCCTCGGCGATACGTGACCGAGTGTGGAGATGGGTCGCTCGCTCTCGCCGTGGGACTCAGTTGTCAAGCAAGCCGCACAGCTGCAGTATGTCCCCTCAGCTAATGCCATAACAAAAAATATTAATTTCAACTCCGATCTTTGTTATCCTAATTTATATTATTGTGGATCAGAAAGGACACTTCTTTTTGTTGTTTAGTCAACTGTCCGAAGACAGGTTTGAACCTTTGCCAACAGAATGGTTAGTAACATCCTACATGATGGTTAATGACGTCATCCCAACAGAATCCAAGAAACATAAACACAAATGGTAGATTCGCCAGCATGTGGAAAGTGTAATAGACTGGATACCATTCAACACAGACTAATAGGCTGTCAAGGTACTAGAACTATCTGGACGTGGCTAAAACATCAACTGTGTAAATTTGATATGTCGACTAACCCAAATGATGCTCTACGGAAAATACTCCATTTTGATTTTGGTTCAAGTGAAAACCTTGAACCTCAATTGTGGCTTATTCATGGTGTAGTGCATTATGTCCTGTCTAGTGAACATCCTGAAATTCGTGAACTGAAACGTGTGCTGTATGATGAAAAACAGTCTATGTTACGTGTAACTCCAGCTAATACATGGTTCTTAAAACTTAAAGACATTGAACTTTCTTAAAAAAAATATACAACAAATGTTTAGGTGATCTTATATATCATCGCATTCAATACTCTAACGACCACAGTCATTGATTTGTGTTTACAGCTCTCTTTCTCTAAGAATAAAACAAAACGCCTCGGACTTGTATGATAAAGCTGCTTACAGAAGAAGAAAAATCATGTAGGGTAATGAAAAAAAAAAAGTGTAAACACATTAATTGGAATTTTTGACAGCTGTTAAAATTGTATTTGCTCTTTAATTTCTTTATTTTTAAATAAAAGTATATGAAAAAAATACCTCATAAGTAACACCGATATGGCATGGGGTAGAGTGGTCAGCTCCTTTCCCCTCCAATGCATACATCGCCGATTAGCTACATATTCCACTAATCAGACTTCAGATGCATACAAACGATTGTTCTTCCTCTGACACATAACATCAAATGAGATGTACTGCCTGATAATAGATATACATACCAGCCAGAACCTCAATCAGAGGTAGAAAGGACACTTCATGAGTCTTAATAAAATTATGCAAAAGATGAGAAATGCGATAAAACTTGTCTTTAATTACTTCATAGTCGTAAGCTTAAAGACATTAAATTCAGTGCCATGTTTTCAATCTTGTCTCACAAGGTACATTCGCGAAGTGCCTGACTGATAATGGTATAAAATTAAATACGATGGAAAGTTCAGCTGTAATCAATGTTTATGGTACCAATAATTGAAGAGTTTAGAGCCATAGTGGGCCAAGCGCCATTTATTAAAAACGGAGAAAGCAAGGGTTAAAGTTAAGTGAATACTATAGTTTAATGAAGATTGACATATCATTTAGTTTTAATGTGTATACTTTATATTACTTGCTATAAGTAGCTGCAAAAGGGTATCTGTCGGATACAGGGGGGAGAGCCATTAATCCTTCCCATTGAAGGCTTTAAGGAACCAACCTGGACAAATACCCAATGTCCCATCCCTACCTTCCCGTGGTGCAGCTGTTAGTAAGCATAATTTTACGAGCTGAACTAAAGGGAGGGGCTACTCATCCATTAGCACTGGTCAGCTTGATGAGTTAATGACTGAATTTGGTATAATTTTCCTCTATCCAATACCTAATTCCCTCTTTACTCTTTCCTATCCAGTCCTCTGACTGAACTCTTACTTTCTTCGACCCTAACGGCATTAGAGCATTCGAGGCCTAGGGGTTCATTTCCCTTTCCTTCCTTCTCTTTCTACTTTTCTGTTCCTGGTACTGACCTGCTATGGCACTAAAATCGTCCTCCAGTGGCTTAAGGAGGGAAAGCTGGTGATCAACAAGATCTCCCAGCTAGGTCCAATGGACCCGTCGACCAACAGCAGGTGTGGTCCTCCAGACATTCTGGGGGTTGTGTGTGAATGAAGTAGCCACCAAAACGTTAAAATATGGTGTTCACTTAAATCGGTTACAACTTGCCATTTAACTCCAATATGAAATGAGTACCATTAAGGTAAAATTATCCGGAGGTAAATAGTCCCCCAATCGGATCTCCGGGCGGGGACTACTTTAATAGTACAGAATCAACTAAACATCTTACAATGGAATGCTGGCGGTATAACAACCTCAAAATCTGTGCTTCAGTGGCTGGTCATGATAATATCTTTGAAAAATATTGGAGTGCAAGAGGTCAAATGACTTTATGTCAAACGCCTGGCATTAGAAAACAACAACAACTGCTATAAGTTATGTTTCCATTGAATTATGGTAATAACTTCATTTTAACCCTTGTTTTCCACGGTTTTAGTAAATGGCGCTTGGCCCACTATGGTTTTATTTATTTTTATTTTATTGGATTATTTTACGACGCTGTATCAACATCTAGGTTATTTAGCGTCTGAATGAAATGAAGGTGATAATGCCAGTGGGGTCCGGGGTCCAGCACCGAAAGTTACCCAGCATTTGCTCGTATTGGGTTGAGGGAAAACCCCGAAAAAATCTCAACCAGGTAACTTGCCCCAACCGGGATTCGAACCCGGGCCACCTGGTTTCGCGGCCAGACGCGCTGACCGTTACTCCACAGGTGTGGACACTATGGTTCTGAACCCTTCAATTGTAGCTGCCCATCATGGTAATTATACAATATCTATGAGCCTAGATAGATGTTCGTATAATAATGAATACAGAAGGAAACTGAGCTATAAATAATCATTATTCTACTCTTACATATACTTAAACATGTTTGTGGGTGTTGATGTAGAAATCCGTTAAGCACATGTAAACGACAATAAGCACATTGGATGAATGATGCATTTCTGCAGTTGGGAGCTGAGGATCTATTCTAGCAGGATTGTGCATAACCTCATTGAGGAGGAGAAATAGTGAATAACATTTGACATCAACTGATGGGGTCGGTGGTGGCCAATTACATGGAGTTCAAATTGTCATAGTCTGATGCCATCTGATTTTTTTTTTTTTTTTTTTTTGGGATTCTGTGAATAATGATGTCTATGAACAGCGAACTGGGGATATTGATGATTTGTAACCAAAGACTGTCTCAGGTATTGAAAATACTAACCCTAAGACGTTACATCACACATGGGAGAAATATAAGCCTCACGATGTGAATTGTGCTGTGTACGGAGTGGTGGCACTTTGAGATTTAATGTGGGAAAAGCTCCCATCTTTCCAGAATCTAGACTATTTACAGACAACTGAAAAATAAATAGCTACAGTTCTCATGTCAAAGCGTTTATATTTTATGTTTCCCCAAGAGGATCGCCAAGTACAGGTCTTTCATAAGCAACTGGTAACTCGAAAAATTGACTAATGTTTACGATTTTTGACTGTGTTGTACATCTCTGTTAGTGGATTCTGATACGAATTTGCCCGCCACAAGTAGATCTAGTCATAAATGTGTCCACCAGAAAGCTCCATATCTATTCCATGCTTGTTTGCACTGGTATAGCAAATGAGTGGCTCCTCTCCATAACGCATGGGATGTTCGAACCTTGTTTACAATTGATTGGCCACCACGATCTCCAGACTTAACTCTCATGGATTTCTTTTTATGGGGATTTGTTAAGGATCGTGTGTCTGCAGATAAACCTCGTACAAACCCAGAATTGATGGAAAGGATTGTGCACACCATACAGATGGTTACTCCTACAATGCTCTCGAGAATGCAAGAGGAGATGATCCGTCGCTTGCATTTGTGCATTCTTCGGGACGGCAGACATGTTGAGAACTGTGAGCCATAATTAGTGTAAAGTGTAAGTTTATCGCAATTTATCGTAATGTGTGATTTTTTTGATACTAACCCTGTTTTAATTTTAGCGAGTTTCATTCATCTCTACATAGAAAAGTGGAGATTTCTGGCAGGCAAACGCGTAACGAAATCGAGTGTACGAGACTGGGAAATGTTCTTACTAGCAGAGATGTATATAACACAGCTAAGGTCGTAAAAAATTAATCAATTTTTCGAGTGATCAGTTACTTATAAAATACCCTATATAGAGTTTTATTTCATTTGTTTCCTATTTCTAATTTTGAATTTACACTAGACACTAAACGAACACATTTTGCAGAATTAAGATGCCGGAAAGTAGGGCCTACTTACATCACAGAAAATGGCGAATAATATTCATAGCTTAGGCGAGACTGAAAACCACGACCTTCAATTTAATCACACGTTTATAAAGTAATGAAAGGCCGTTAATTAGTCTATGCTCATAAAACATTAATGAAATCCTTGAATAAATGAAAAAGAATTACGTATATTTACTGAGACAATGGTAAATAATAAGGTAAGTGCCACAGCACGTGACGAGTGTCGGAGAGGTACTCCTGACCTCTCCGAAGTGCTCAGTCAATAGCCCCTAGCCGCCCATTGCAAGTGTTGGAAGACAACGGAGCTCCGCCTCTCTTTAAGCTATTAAAAGGCCTCTTAACTGAGATTTGACAGGGCATCATTGTCACAGGGACGGAAATGAAAGTATTTAGTAGAATGGCGAGATAACCGCACTCAGCTTCCTGGATGCGTTACATATATCATATATCACAACTACTTTCACTGTCGACTGGATTCTTCTCGCAACTTTGATGGCCTATGATTTCAGTGTCGTCGCGAGATCCACGTGGCCAGTTCCGACGCTAGCTTATGATATTTTATATTTACAGACATGATACTTCGACAAGAAAATCTATCTCTAAGGAACACTATTAGACAAGAATCGGGAATCTAAAATTACTCTTATGTTTATAACTTATACAGATAGTTTTGGTATTTAAATGCATAAAGAAAAAGAGAACATTTCACTGAACAGCATGTTGACACGTGAAAGGGATATCGAGCTAGACAAATTACGTAAGCAATATACACAAATTGTGGTGCGCGGTAGCGTCGTGATTAAGACCAAATATGTTAAGATAAGTGCCAGTTATTCAATTGAAAGTTGCATCTACAAATCAATAAAAAAAATCAAGTAAATTCAAGAAGCTCAAGGAAACCCAATGATGTGAAATTTTCTTCTCTATGATTGCTTTCTAATGCAGTACAATTATTCTCAACTTACCCTGATCTTCGGATAGGCTATGACAAAGCCAAACAAGGCGGTCAGAACCACTGCAAGCACAAACAGAAATACATAATCAGTGACGAAGAATCTAAGAAAGATATTATATACTAGCCGTACCCGTGCGCTCCGCTGCCCCTGTTAGAAATAAATATAAAGTAATTACATAATTAAAATAGGACGTTTGATCCAGGGAACATTCGTGTTTGATAGAAGGATAAATCGTTTAATATGTTACTTAATTTAAATTGTATTTAAAATATTAAAATGCGATCATGCTGATCCAGAGAGCACTCAGAAGTTACTGTAATAACATTATAGCATTATGCCCATCTAGAGAAACTACACTTTCCAATGGTGAAATAATAATTAATTATACAAATCGGTTAATTTAGCTTTCGATATTACTTCATACAAACACAGAAACATTCGCTGTAAGCTATGTTTCATAGCTTTCGATTGTTGTTGTCCAAGGCCCCTTATAGACGTAGTCATTTGTTTTCATTTCATTACACCGCCTTAGATGGCATTGTATTTTAATTTTAAAACTCATTTATCTCATTAAATATCAGTCCTATCAAAATTTTGCAAGGAATAAAACTTATCGGAAATCATTTTTAAAGAAACTTTTGTTATGTAACATATTTCACAAAAATCAATAATAAGCAAGATATTTTGATTTATTTAATTCAGGCTCCCTTATAACCCCCCTTTTAAATAACGTATTTTGAATGTCATATAGCCTAAAATCTAAGTTACAGCGAACTTAATTTATATTCCAATTTTAATATAAATCGGTTCGGCCATTATCGCGTGAAAAGGTAACAAACATCCAGACAGACAGACATACAAACAAAAATAAAAAAAAGCGATTTTCGGTTTCAGGGTGGTTAATTATATATGTTAGGACCAATTATTTTTGGAAAATGGAAAATTACCAGAAAAATTTCGGCTACAGATTTATTATTAGTATTGATAAGCTAGAAACTTAAAGGTAAAAATAAATGCTTAAATACATTGTGGGCATTCAGTTTGCTCTTCTACGTATAAAAATTAGATACAAATTGTAGATTATATTGAAATAAGGTGAAGTTTAATTTAAATGATAGTGTAGAAGAAACACTCTATTAAATAAATTCAATCATTTGACAAATATATGGTAGATTATATTATTATTATTATTATTATTATTATTATTATTATTATTATTATTATCACATTAGACAACTTATGCCTGTAGTAAGTTACGATCCCCTCTCTCTCGTACTACAATTGGTCAATCAAATGTTTCCTTACACATCTTCTGTTTCATATACGAGTACCACTTTGGTTTGTAGCTTAAATTTAACAAACAGCGATCTCAAGATTTTATTTAGTGTAAGCTATGTGGAATATGTATCTCTGCTTCGGCATGTGGCCGTGAGGCCAGCAGCCGGCTGGTAGGTCTTGGCCCTTCATGGGCTGTAGCGCCACGGATTATTATTATTATTATTATTATTATTATTATTATTATTATTATTATTATTATTATTATGTGGAATATGTATTTATCCCTATTTATTTCCACATTTCTCAAACTACAATTTCATTTTCTTTCAGTAGGATCTTGCATATTCAATTTATTTCGCTTTTTTTAATATTTTCCATACACACATTTAGTCAACTGTCCGAAGACAGGCAGGAATCTCGTAAGTGACGCCAATAAGGCATTACTCGTGAGGAAATTAAGGCAGGAGATAGTGACGTAAGGTTGCCAGTTCCTTTCCCCCCTCCACTGCAGTATTACACTAATCAGACTTCAGATGTCTTCCTCTGACACATATCGTCAAGTGAGATGTACTGCCTGATAATAGATGTACATACCAGCCAGAACCTCAATCAGGGGAGATATATGCATTAAGTTATAATGTTTTGAAAGTGTTTCTTTTCCTGTATTTATATTGTAACAACTAAATTATAACACCATTTATATAATTACATTTTCCTTATTTCCCCATTTAATCTAGTTACATTATCAACACACGACAAACTGCATACTTGTTTAAATCTATTAACTTCTTCAATTATGTATCTATATTTCCTATAACTAATGGATGTTCGCCAGAAAACAGGTTTCACTTAGTACGACGCCGCTCGAAACGTTATATGGGTAAAAGTCCGCTTAGCGGTGATTCACAGAGTCAGTTTTCGGCAATAAAATCTCACGCCTTATGCATTACATCACAGATATAATTTATTGGCACTTATTACAAGTGCTGGAACTGTAGTCCATCCTGTGTAACGCACATTTCATGTATTTTTAAATATTTCTAGACACACGATGGATTTTGCCTCTATCTACAAAATAATTGAAACCTAGACATACGAACCATTTCATTCTATTGATAAACGACTGTTATTTTACGTATAAGACTTTATTTTAACAATTTCATTCTTTTCAAGTTGTTGTCTTGGATACACTTCCATGTTGAACTAACTTTCTTAGAAATATTGTGGGAAATAATCTAGATTATGTCTATATTATCGAGTTTTCCTTCAGTTACAACGAAACTTATGAGCCATCTTTTTGTTTATAAATGAGGCGATTTCTCTCACTTTAATTAAATTCTGGATTGTTGGATTATAAAGTGGTTGAACGTCAGGATATTTATATAGAAATATAGCATGCTACTTTTTCTATGATTTTCTTGTAATATACGTATCATAAATAAAGATTCGCTATTCTAATGTGTACATTGACACGAACTAAATTGAGCTCAACCGAACTCAGAGGAAGTCAGCTGTACACTAATCTGTAACTTTGACGAATTTTCAGCCTATATTATCTTCTATTACTCAACACAAAACTTCTTCGCGCTCGTTCCTGGGAAAATGTACCTACACATTATTTCCTCTGCAATCGCGTTCGATCTATAACAGTAAAATACCGACGGCATTTATCTCGATGAAACCTGTTTCTTAGAGAACTTGTACTTGTACTTAAAAGCAAAATTAAATACTTGTACTTACTCAAAGCCGTATTTGATCTAGCCATGTCGAATCTGCACATATTGAGTCGTTAGTTGTAGTATTGTCTGAAATAAATGCATAACAAAATTAAATTGAATTAATAAATTGTAGAACTTTTAAATGCCAACGTCTTCAATTTTAAAAATTGCATCTAAAATACACTAATGTTAAAACCTGGAAGTTATCATTAGAATAATAAAAAATAAATTAACCAGTTAGTCGGATCATGAAAGTTGCTAAGGCTGGGAGAAGAGCTGGATGAATAACAAGAGGATTTATTAGAATTTGATAGCGGACGGATGCAAGAAGTTTGTTTCCTTCCTGTCGTAAAGGGTGTTTAATTAAGGCTGGAGAGTTAATCAGTATTTCGCAATTAATGTTGAGGATTTTGTTAACCGATAAGTTGAATAGCTACTGATATAATTTTGATATGATTTTAAGTTTCAATCATAATGCCATCTAGTTTTAGGAATTATAAAAACTTACTATATTATTATTATTATTATTATTATTATTATTATTATTATTATTAAATTAAAAAACGTTTTAGTCTTGTGAAATCTTAAGGTTATTTTTATGTATGTGCAATATCTAAATATTTGTATTAAACTCTTTTGTTTGAAATATGTCAAAGAATAACCCCCCCCCCCGAAATTAATTACTTTTCTTACAGTTCAGCCTGAATATTATTAGGGCTATTCGTTATTCTTTCACATGTTCTACAGCTGGCGAGAATATCTAATAATATGTAGGGGTAGAATGTAAGCCTACAATGATTGAGAATTCAATCAATGGCTTTCCCAAAACACGCGATAAATATTTCAGATAAAACCATTTTCTTTTCTCGAAAGAAAGCAAAAACGAACAAAACTGTATCAAACTTTTTTTTGTTTGAAATATCTGTAAGAATAACCCCCTGAAATTACTGACATTACTTACGGTTCACTTTGTATAAGTAATATCGTATTTTTGTAAAGACATGGTCTAACGAAGAAAAATGGACGTATAATCACTAATTATAATTAAACTTTGTAAGCTAAATAGTTTTATACTGATGTAATAGTATTATTATTATTATTATTATTATTATTATTATTATTATTATTATTACCAATTGTTACGAATATAATGCAAATATGTTTCATAGATCTTTCAATGAGACCTTAATTTCTCATTTTTAGTAGCCAGCAGAGAAATAACTTTTTTCACCCCTGTCATAAACTCGACCGGAAAGATGCAGACGCTCAGGAGGAAGTGTGAATAATGCACTGAGCATTTACCATGCAGACCACACGCAGGCGTGAGCAACACACCCTCGGCGACTATTAAGTAACTTGAGTCTGATCAAATTTAATAGCATAGTCTACGGAGTTCAATACTCGAGGCTGTTCATGCTCCCTAAGGTTTTCGTTTATCTTCCTTCACTCTCTTTAGTAAACTTCCCAATTTGTATTATAAAATAGGCTAAGACTTACTTCTTATAAATTACTTTATATCCCTTTAATCTTATTAATCTGTATAGCAGGCAAACAATGAATAATTTACCATAAAATCTAACAAGTATATGTTCTTTCTTTTCCCAGTTTTTTCCCGTTTATTTCTAAGTCATGAAACGTTTATTTCACCCGAATTGTAATAACTGTATTCATAAAAAGTAAGTCATCTATAAAGATAAAATTATAATTATAACAAAACTATTAACTTAAATACGGATTTTGATTTTGTAACTTATTTGAATCGTTAAGCTTAAGGGGTTAAGTATAGCTTACAGCAGTAAAATGTTTGGACATATACATTTTTTTCCTCCATCTTGTACAATAAGGAAAATTGGTATGTTTAAAACACTGTCCTTCTGCTATATGAAAAAAGTATTTTTACGATTAAAAAAAATATGTATACATATATATGGTTTTTAATTCAAAATGGTGGCAGTTGACTGTGCAGTGATGAAGCGTTTCCCTCATAACTCAAAAACTATCCAACATTCTGTGATTAAATTTTTTGTGTGTATTTATGCATGTTATATCTATAATATGGCGCAAAATCACTTCTATACCTTTGATAAATTGTCTGATAAAAAATAAATTCATTTTTAAAAATGGACAAATATCAGTATTTTCTTCTAACACAAAATAAAAAACAATATTATTTATTAAGGAATGTAGTTGAAAGAGCATGATATTGTAAACATGAGCTTCAGCAATAAAATAAAAGAGCGAGAACATGAAAAGGTTAACAAGTTTATGAGTTATGAGAGAAACTCTTCATCACTGCACAGTGAACTGTCACCATTTTGAATTTTTATATATATATATATATATATATATATATATATATATATATATATATATATATTTTAAATCGTTATTTTTTTTTCATATAGAGAAGGATAGTGTTTTACACATACCAATTGTCATTATTGTAGAAGATACAGTAATGGAGGAAAAAGGGTTGAATATTTCCAAAAATGTTATTGCTGTAAGCTGTACCTAACCCCTTAGTACATATCAGTACAGAAACCCTATTGCTGCCACAGTTCACTGAAATGTAGAGGCTTTGTCATCCATTTGTAGTCTTTCTTTACCTATATGATTCGTGCAGGTCTGTATTAAGCAGTTTTTATTCGAAAATATTTACTATTATTATTATTATTATTATTATTATTATTATTATTATTATTATTATTATTATTATTATTATTATTGTGTCAACATGTTTCCTGTATAAAGGGCTGGTTACTGGTTAGATAATGAAATCACTACTTGGTTACTGTGTTTTCTTTATGTCAGATACGAAGTCCTTATTTCACAAAGAAAATAAATAAATAAATAAATAAATAAATAAATAAATAAGAACTCTTAAGTAAGTAAATATAAATATATGACATTGAATTTGTGCTTTCAATGAGCCTTATTTATCTTGCATTCCAATTAAATAACAACACAAAAATTTCTATCGGAACTGAAGAATAGCCTTAGGTTAAAACAATACGGCCTTTCTTACGACAAAATGGATTTGGAAAGCACTGAAATCTTGTGTTGCCGATGCTAAGCAGTCTGCCTACCTGAGATGCAATTGTTGGCACACAACCGAACACAACTCATACAAATGGATGCAAGTGGAAAGCTTTTATACCGTTCGAAGATGATCGGATGGACGACAGGGAAGGGGGAAAAGCATCTCTTATGCGTATGTGCGTACTCGCGGGGAGGGGGTGGTCATCACCGCTGAGGGTCGCGATACCTTACGTTTTATCTTCATCCTCACATCTCCCCCCTCCGGCATCAGTCTTGTTACTTTCCTCAAATCCACTGCATCACCTCGCAACACAACCTATTCGTGCAACAGTGACTTATCTTCCTTTGAGAACTTTCTCTCAATCTGTCTTCAAGTGGTTGGTCTGATATTAAGACCCTAGTATGAACTTGAGAATGTCACAGAACTAGCTGGTAAGGCGGTGATTAATGAAGTGGTGATGGGGAGTTGGTGAAATTATGTGCGAGCGGAATAGCAGTATCCTGCAACCCACCCTAAAACCGTCTTAGTGTATTTCAATTTCCATTCGGACACCTGGGATTTGAACGCGGACTTCTGGCTTATAAATCGAACACTGTAGCCGTTCGCAACTCTCACTAATAGACCTAAGTTTGATCTAAATTATTACGTAAGCCTATACCATTTTCAAGTTCAAATGTAGTCTATTTCATGAACAATGTAGCCTATAAGGGCTAATGGTACTTGGTAACTACCATTTAACTTAGGTATTCTTCCACCACAAAAATTACTCACAGTCAAAAGAGGAGATAGTCGGCCGTATTGTGTACACTTACACTTAGCCTATATTATTCACTCGATAACAATCATAATATTCTTACATTAGTTTTTTTTACATAGAACCGCACATTATACAGGCTATACAGTATGTATGTATGTATGTATGTATGTATGTATGTATGTATGTATGTATATAGAAGAGAGAGAGAGAGAGTGTCAGTGAACCTTAAGTAATTCCATTAATTTTAGGGGGGTTATCCTTTGAGATATTTCACACAAAAGTTTAATACAATTTTGCGAGATAAAAATTGCTTTACATGAGATATTTCATAGCGTGTTTTGGGAAAGCTATTGATTTAATTTCCAATATGCTCAGTCAATTTAAGAGAGTAGTGTATTATGATAAAAATTATTGTAAGAATTTTAGTTTTGTTTTTTAAATGTGCAGAGATTATTATTCGGTTGAGAAGCTTTTATCATCCAGTATGCTGTCAAAAAATCTGAAAGTTAGAATTTATAAAACAGTTATATTACCGGTGTGAAACTTGGACTCTCACTTTGAGAGAGGAACATAGGTTAAGGGTGTTTGAGAATAAGGTGCTTAGGAAAATATTTGGAACTAAGAGGGATGAAGTTACAGGAGAATGGAGAAAGTACACAACACAGAAATGCACGTATTGTATTCTCCACCTGACATAATTAGGAACATTAAATCCAGACGTTTGAGATGGGCAGGGCATGTAGCACGTATGGGCGAATCCAGAAATGCATATAGAGTGTTAGATGGGAGGCCGGAGGGAAAAATACATTTAGGGAGGCCGAGACATAGATGGGAAGATAATATTAAAATGAATTTGAGGGAGGTGGGATATGATGATAGAGAATGGATTAATCTTGCTCAGGATAGGGACCAATGGCGGGCTTATGTGAGGGCGGCAATGAACCTCCGGGTTCCTTAAAAGCCATTTGTAAGTAAATTGATTTGTTCTTGTCAAATGTAACTTTTCGTTCTGAAAAAGAATTTTAAAATGTTACATTTGTTCGGATCAAATGTCTGCACATTTAAAGGACAAAACGAAAATTCTTTCAATCATTCATTATCATAATACACTGCTCTCTTAAATTGACTGAGCATATTGGGAATTAAATCAATGACTTTCCCAAAACACGCTATGAAATTTTTTTATATAGAAAAAAAATATCTCGAAAGGAAGCAAAAACGAGCAAAATTGTATTAAACGTTTTTGTTTGAAATATCTAAAAGAATAACCCCCTGAAATTAATTATAATACTTACAGCTCACGCTGTATACACTGTAGTCTGTTTTATTTATCTCTTAACTGACATTAGTACAATACTCTTGCTGAAATACAAATTCAATTTGAATTTAAAATAAGTATTACCTTTTACTCACTTTAAATATGATAGTGTGAATTCGAAATGAAGTGGTCGGGACAAAGAGCCACTGAACAGTACAAACATTTTATATAGGTTGGTTTTTCAGACTCTTCTGTAACACAGGCACTGTTTCCAACATTCAACATTGTAGCAAGAACGTCATAAAATTTTCTCACATGTTTCTCTCCGTCACATATCCACACCTCTGTCACGCGTATATTAACATGTCTTTGAGGACAGGTAAATAAACTGGTAATACACAACAGAATGTAATGTCATTATGAAGCCCCTATCGCGCAATGTGTCTGGAATGTATTCACAGATAATTTTATGTCTGAAATACTCTTCTAGCCTTCGAATTATAATTTTATATTGCCTAAAAATACACATCCAAGGGTTGCACAAATCTTGTAGTTTTTGGAGGGATACTTTGTGTTTTATTTGTCTCACCACATAAAGTATTGTTTACTTCTTCATCAATAAATATAATGTCATCTATCTGACCACTCCAGAAATTCAGAAATAGTAGTGTCTTTCTTAACATCCGGAAGAAATATACCTCTTAACCATCTTCTCACTGATTTTTTGTCACGGAGCTATGAGAATCTGAGTGCGCACAAGAAGCGGCATAAGTAGCAACGATATTCAAATCAAACTATTTCGTAAACGAGGAAAAAGCAAAACGAACGACTGTCACCATGTTTCTTAACAAACTAAATTTAACTTAAATATTCATTTTCATTAAATTCAAGCACCATGACCTGGGTCGATTCCCTTGTAAGTGATTTTTTTCAAAGATAATTTGTTAGCCTATGCTTACATTTTTTGTCTATAGTAATGTCACAAGAGGTCTGAGATTTGCCGATAAATCCATGGGCGAGTAAGTGGATTTATTTGGGAAATCTCAGACCTCGAGTGACATTTATTAGGACTATTTCGATAACAAAATAAAAATATAAATAATATATCCCTAAAACTCGCTCACAAAACGTTAATAATCGTATATTTATGAATACTTAACCTATTCAGACATTGTGAAGTCGAAATAGATGAATAACGATTTCTGCAATAAAAAAATTGAATATTATTCAGTAATGCCAATTGAGAAAAGCGAAATACAGGTTTAAAAATGTTAATTACATGTACTGCGCTATTCTCTTGTTATTATAACAGAAATACGTTTTCATTATCTGCTGAAATCATAATTTAATTTAAACATTTTATAGTATAATTAAAAATAACCTGATTAATACATTAATTAAATTAACAATATTGTTATGAAGGAGTGTCATTTTCTTTAGATACAATGGACATGGAATTAGAAGAAGATGAAGATGTAAATGTGAAAGTAGGATTTTACACTTTATTTATACCTGTTCTTTTTTTTTTTTTAAGATGGGACATGACAGTTAAGCGATCGAGCTTGGAACTACAGCGCTATGTTGCCAATATGGACTACCACGCTGCCACCTGATGGAAGCTAGCAATTTGATTTAAGATGGCTGATGTTAAAACATTCATTGATAATTGACGAGAAGGTAAGAAAACAATACAAAAATCGACAGAGAATCAAAGACGAAACGTACCAATGCTAACATTGTGTGGGTAATAAATATCGCCACGTGGGAACGGTAAATTTGGCAACTCGACCGTTGTTACCATAGCAACAGGCCTACCACGCTATGTGACATTCAGTTGTTTTTCCGATCGCAACGCTCCTGTCATGTCTCATCTCTAAAAAAAAAAAACAGGTTTAATACAATGGATTCATGTTCATTGATTTACGTGGAAACAGTTGGCGACACTGACTAAACAAAAGAACGACCATGCGATAAATTGATACCGATAAATTGAGCTGCAGAAATTATCGCGAGGTATGATTGTGATTGATTGGAATTCAAAATTTCATTACACTTCATTGG